>NC_051154.1:340702262-340782261 GCF_013339745.2 Dermacentor silvarum | reverse complement strand
ATCCCACTCGCACTCACTTGCACTCACACTCACCTGCACTCACTCGCACCATTGCCTGCACTCACACTCACAGGCACTCACTGACACTCAACCTGCACCCACACTCACTGACACTCACGCGCCCTCGCACTCACCTCCACTCACCCTACTGGCACTCACTCTCACTAGCACTCACTAGCACTTGCACTCACCTGCACTCCCACTCTTGGCATTCACTCGCCTCACCTCACTCACAAGCACTGGCACTCACTCCCACTCGCACTCACTTCCACTCACACTAACGGGCACTCACGTGCTCTCGCACTCACTTCCACTCACACTCACTGGCACTCACTTGCTCTCGCACTTACCTGCACTCACCTCACTGGGAGTCATTCGCACTCACCTACACTCCAACTCTCTGGCACTCATTCGCACTCACCTTCACATCACACTCACTGTTACTTACTCACACTCACCTCCACTGACACTCACTGGCACTCAATCCCACTCGCACTCACCCACACTCACTCGCACTCGCAATCACATCCACTCACACTCACTGGTACTCACTCCGACTCGCACTCACCTTCACTCACTCTCACTGGCACTCAATCACATTCGCACTCACATGCACTCAAACTCACTGGCATCACTTGCTCTCGCACTCACCTTCACTGACACTCACTGGCACTCACTCACATTCGCACTCACATGCACTCAGACTCACTGGCATCACTCGCTCTCACACTCACCTGCACCCGCTCACTGGCACTCACGAGGACTCACACTCAAAGGCACTCACTCACACTCAGCTCCACTCACACTCACATACACGCATTCACTCACACTCACTGGCACTCACTCGCACTCACTCACTCGCACTCGCCTGCACTCACACTTGTGGACTCACACTCGCGCTCACTCACGCTTTTCTGGCACTCACTCGCACTCGCCTGCACTCACACTCACAGGCACTCACTCGCATAATGTCCACTCACACTCACTGGTACTCACTCACACTCACATGCACTCACTGGTACTTACTGCACTCCCGCTCACTGGCACTCAATCGCACTTGCACTCACCAGCACTCACACTCAAATGCACTCACTCGCACTCACCTCCACTCACACTCACAGGCACGCATTCACACTCGCACTCACGTCCACTCACACTCACTGGCACTCACTCGAACTGGCATTCACTTCCACTCAGACTCACCGGCACTCACTCGCACTCGCACTTAGCTACCCTCACACTTACTGGCACTCACTCGCACTCACACTGACTCACTCCCACTTACCTGCACTCATACTTGTTGGCGCTCACACCCACTCGAACTCACCTGCACTCACTCGCATTCACCTGCACTCGCACTAACCTGCACTCACGCATACTGGTTTTCACTCACACTCGCCTGAAATCACACTCACAGGCACTCACGGGCACTCAACCTGCACCCACACTCACTGACACTCACACGCACACGCACTCACCTCCACTCACACTCACTCGCACTTGCACTCACCTACACTCCCACTCATTGGCATTCACTCGCACTCACCTCCACTCACAAGCACTGGCACTCACTCACACTCACTTCCACTCACACTCACTGGCACTCACTTGCTCTCGCACTTACCTGCACTCAGACTCACTGGGACTCATTCGCACTCACCTGCACTCACACTCATTGGTACTCACTCACACTCACCTCCACTCATACTCACTGGCACTCAATCCCACTCGCACTCACAGGCCCTCACGCATACTAGCACTCACTCGCACTCGCCTGCAATCACACTCACAGGCACTCACTGGCACTCAACCTGCACTCACACTCACTGACACTCACGCGCACTCACACTCACCTCCACTCACACTCAGTGGCACTTACTCGCCCTCACACTCACTAGCACTCACTTGCACTTGCACTCCCACTCTCTGGCACTCATTCGCACTCACCTTCACTCACACTCACTGGTACTCACTCACACTCACATCCACTCATACTCACTGGCACTCAATCCCACTCGAACTCACTTGCACTCGCACTCACCTGCACTCACGCATACTGGCACTCACTCGCCTGCAATCACACTCACAGGCACTCAACCTGCACTCACACTCACTGACACTCACGCGCACCCGCACTCACCTCCACTCACACTCACTGGCACTCACTTGTTCTCGCCCTTACCGGCACTCACACTCACTGGGAGTCATTCGCACTCACCTACACTCCAACTCTCTGGCACTCATTCGCACTCACCTTCACTCACACTCACTGGTACTTACTCAAACTCACCTCCACTCACACTCACTGGCACTCAATCCCACTCGCACTCACCCACACTCACTCGCACTCGCAATCACATCCACTCACACTCATTGGCAATCACTCACACTGGTACTTACCTGCATTCTTACTCACTGGCATCACTCGCACTTGTACTCAAGTGCATTCACAAATGCTGGCACTCACTCACACATGCACTGACGTACACTCAGACTCACTGGCATCACTTGAACTCGCACTCGCACTTGCAACCGCCTGCACTCTCGCTCAATGGCATTCACTTGTATTCACTGCACTCACATTAATTGGCACTAACTCGCACTCGCCTGCACGTACATTCACTGGCAATCACCTCCGCTCACACTCACTGGCACTCACTCCGACTCGCACTCGCCTTCACTCACACACACTGGCACTCACTCACATTCGCACTCACATGCAATCAGGCTCACTGGCATCACTCGCTCTCACACTCACCTTCACTCCCGCTCACTGGCACTCACTCGCACTCACCAGGACTCACACTCAAAGTCACTCACTCACACTCAGCTCCACTCACACTCACATACACGCATTCACTCATGCTCACTGGCACTCACTCGCACTCACCTGCACTCACACTCACTCGCACTCACCTGCACTCACACTCATTGTACTCACACTCGCGCTCACTTCACTCACGCTTTCTGGCACTCACTCGAACCCGCCTGCACTCACACCCACAGGCACTCACTCGCACTAATGTCCACTCACACTCACTGGCACTCACTCACACTCGCATGCACTCACTGGTACTCACGTGCCCTCCCGCTCACTGGCACTCACTCGCACTTGCACTCACACTCAAATGCACTCACTCGCACGCACCTCCACTCACACTCACAGGCACGCATTCACACTCGCACTCACGTCCACTCACACTCACTGGCACTCACTCGAACTGGCATTCACCTCCACTCACACTCACTCGCACTCGCACTTAGCTACCCTCACACTTACTGGCACTCACTCGCACTCACCTGCACTCACACTGACTCACTCCCACTTACCTGCACTCATACTTGTTGGCGCTCACACCCACTCGCACTCACCTGCACTCACTCGCATTCACCTGCACTCGCACTAACCTGCACTCACGCATACTGGTTTGCACTCACACTCGCCTGAAATCACACTCACAGACACTCAACCGGCACCCACACTCACTGACACTCACGCGCACTCGCACTCACCTCCACTCACACTCACTGGCACTCACTCGCACTTGCACTCACCTACACTCCCACTCATTGGCATTCACTCAAACTCACCTCCACTCACAAGCACTGGCACTCAATCCCACTCGCACTCACTTGCACTTGCACTCACCTGCACTCCCACTCATTGGCAGTCACTGGCACTCACCTCCACTCACAAGCACTGGCACTCACTCCCACTCGCACTCACACTCACTGGCACTCACTTGCTCTCGCACTTACCTGCACTCACACTCACTGGGAGTCCCTCGCACTCACCTACACTCCAACTCTGGCACTCAATCCCACTCGCACTCACTTGCACTCACACTCACCTGCACTCACTCGCACTTGCCTGCAATCACACTCACAGGCACTCACTGACACTCAACCTGCACTCACACTCACTGACACTCACGCGCCCTCGCACTCACTTCCACTCACCCTTACTGGCACTCACTCTCACTAGCACTCACTAGCACTTGCACTCACCTGCACTCCCACTCATTGGCATTCACTCGCACTCACCTCCACTCACAAGCACTAGCACTCACTCCCACTCGCACTCACTTCCACTCACACTAACTGGCACTCACTTGCTCTCGCACTCACTTCCACTCACACTCACTGGCACTCACTTGCTCTCGCACTTACCTGCACTCACACTCACTGGGAGTCATTCGCACTCACCTACACTCCAACTCTCTGGCACTCATTCGCACTCACCTTCACTCACACTCACTGTTACTTACTCACACTCACCTCCACTGACACTCACTGGCACTCAATCCCACTCGCACTCACCCACACTCACTCGCACTCGCAATCACATCCACTCACACTCACTGGTACTCACTCCGACTCGCACTCACCTTCACTCACTCTCACTGGCACTCAATCACATTCGCACTCACATGCACTCAAACTCACTGGCATCACTTGCTCTCGCACTCACCTTCACTGACACTCACTGGCACTCACTCACATTCGCACTCACATGCACTCAGACTCACTGGCATCACTCGCTCTCACACTCACCTGCACCCGCTCACTGGCACTCACGCGCACTTCCACTCACAAGGACTCACACTCAAAGGCACTCACTCACACTCAGCTCCACTCACACTCACATACACGCATTCACTCACACTCACTGGCACTCACTCGCACTCACTCACTCGCACTCGCCTGCACTCACACTTGTGGACTCACACTCGCGCCTCACGCTTTCTGGCACTCACTCGCACTCGCCTGCACTCACACTCACAGGCACTCACTCGCAGTAATGTCCACTCACACTCACTGGTACTCACTCACACTCACATGCACTCACTGGTACTTACCTGCACTCCCACTCACTGGCACTCAATCGCACTTGCACTCACCAGCACTCACACTCAAATGCACTCACTCGCACTCACCTCCACTCACACTCACAGGCACGCATTCACACTCGCACTCACGTCCACTCACACTCACTGGCACTCACTCGAACTGGCATTCACTTCCACTCAGACTCACCGGCACTCACTCGCACTCGCACTTAGCTACCCTCACACTTACTGGCACTCACTCGCACTCGCACTCACCTGCACTCACACTGACTCACTCCCACTCACCTGCACTCATACTTGTTGGCACTCACACCCACTCGCACTCACCTGCACTCACTCGCATTCACCTGCACTCGCACTAACCTGCACTCACGCATACTGGTTTTCACTCACACGCGCCTGAAATCACACTCACAGGCACTCACTGGCACTCAACCTGCACCCAAACTCACTGACACTCACACGCACACGCACTCACCTCCACTCACACTCACTCGCACTTGCACTCACCTACACTCCCACTCATTGGCATTCACTCGCACTCACCTCCACTCACAAGCACTGGCACTCACTCACACTCACTTCCACTCACACTCACTGGCACTCACTTGCTCTCGCACTTACCTGCACTCAGACTCACTGGGACTCATTCGCACTCACCTGCACTCACACTCAATGGTACTCACTCACACTCACCTCCACTCATACTCACTGGCACTCAATCCCACTCGCACTCACAGGCCCTCACGCATACTAGCACTCACTCGCACTCGCCTGCAATCACACTCACAGGCACTCACTGGCACTCAACCTGCACTCACACTCACTGACACTCACGCGCACTCACACTCACCTCCACTCACACTCAGTGGCACTTACTCGCACTCACACTCACTAGCACTCACTTGCACTCACTTGCACTTGCACTCACCTGCACTCCCACTCTCTGGCACTCATTCGCACTCACCTTCACTCACACTCACTGGTACTCACTCACACTCACATCCACTCATACTCACTGGCACTCAATCCCACTCGAACTCACTTGCACTCGCACTCACCTGCACTCACGCATACTGGCACTCACTCGCCTGCAATCACACTCACAGACACTCAACCTGCACTCACACTCACTGACACTCACGCGCACCCGCACTCACCTCCACTCACACTCACTGGCACTCACTCGCACTCACACTCACTAGCACTCACTTGCACTTGCACTCACCTGCACTCCCACTCATTGGCATTCACTCGCACTCACTCCACTTACAAGCACTGGCACTCACTCGCACTCGCACTCACTTCCACTCACACTCACTGGCACTCACTTCTTCGCGCCCTTACCGGCACTCACACTCACTGGGAGTCATTCGCACTCACCTACACTCCAACTCTCTCGCACTCATTCGCACTCACCTTCACTCACACTCACTGGTACTTACTCAAACTCACCTCCACTCACACTCACTGGCACTCAATCCCACTCGCACTCACCCACACTCACACTCGCTCGCACTCGCAATCACATCCACTCACACTCATTGGCACTCACTCACACTGGTACTCACCTGCATTCTTACTCACTGGCATCACTCGCACTTGTACTCAAGTGCATTCACAAATGCTGGCACTCACTCACACATGCACAGACGTACACTCAGACTCACTGGCATCACTTGAACTCGCACTCGCACTTGCAACCGCCTGCACTCTCGCTCAATGGCATTCACTTGTATTCACTGCACTCACATTAATTGGCACTAACTCGCACTCGCCTGCACGTACATTCACTGGCAATCACCTCCACTCACACTCACTGGCACTCACTCCGACTCGCACTCGCCTTCACTCACACACACTGGCACTCACTCACATTCGCACTCACATGCAATCAGGCTCACTGGCATCACTCGCTCTCACACTCACCTTCACTCCCGCTCACTGGCACTCACTCGCACTCACCAGGACTCACACTCAAAGTCACTCACTCACACTCAGCTCCACTCAAACTCACATACACGCATTCACTCATGCTCACTGGCACTCACTCGCACTCACCTGCACTCACACTCACTCGCACTCACCTGCACTCACACTCATTGGACTCACACTCGCGCTCACTTCACTCACGCTTTCTGGCACTCACTCGAACCCGCCTCCACTCACACTCACTCGCACTCGCACTTAGCTACCCTCACACTTACTGGCACTCACTCGCACTCACCTGCACTCACACTGACTCACTCCCACTTACCTGCACTCATACCTGTTGGCGCTCACACCCACTCGCACTCACCTGCACTCACTCGCATTCACCTGCACTCGCACTAACCTGCACTCACGCATACTGGTTTTCACTCACACGCGCCTGAAATCACACTCACAGGCACTCACTGGCACTCAACCTGCACCCACACTCACTGACACTCACACGCACACGCACTCACCTCCACTCACACTCACTCGCACTTGCACTCACCTACACTCCCACTCATTGGCATTCACTCGCACTCACCTCCACTCACAAGCACTGGCACTCACTCACACTCACTTCCACTCACACTCACTGGCACTCACTTGCTCTCGCACTTACCTGCACTCAGACTCACTGGGACTCATTCGCACTCACCTGCACTCACACTCATTGGTACTCACTCACACTCACCTCCACTCATACTCACTGGCACTCAATCCCACTCGCACTCACAGGCCCTCACGCATACTAGCACTCACTCGCACTCGCCTGCAATCACACTCACAGGCACTCACTGGCACTCAACCTGCACTCACACTCACTGACACTCACGCGCACTCACACTCACCTCCACTCACACTCAGTGGCACTTACTCGCCCTCACACTCACTAGCACTCACTTGCACTTGCACTCCCACTCTCTGGCACTCATTCGCACTCACCTTCACTCACACTCACTGGTACTCACTCACACTCACATCCACTCATACTCACTGGCACTCAATCCCACTCGAACTCACTTGCACTCGCACTCACCTGCACTCACGCATACTGGCACTCACTCGCCTGCAATCACACTCACAGGCACTCAACCTGCACTCACACTCACTGACACTCACGCGCACCCGCACTCACCTCCACTCACACTCACTGGCACTCACTTGTTCTCGCCCTTACCGGCACTCACACTCACTGGGAGTCATTCGCACTCACCTACACTCCAACTCTCTGGCACTCATTCGCACTCACCTTCACTCACACTCACTGGTACTTACTCAAACTCACCTCCACTCACACTCACTGGCACTCAATCCCACTCGCACTCACCCACACTCACACTCGCAATCACATCCACTCACACTCATTGGCACTCACTCACACTGGTACTTACCTGCATTCTTACTCACTGGCATCACTCGCACTTGTACTCAAGTGCATTCACAAATGCTGGCACTCACTCACACATGCACTGACGTACACTCAGACTCACTGGCATCACTTGAACTCGCACTCGCACTTGCAACCGCCTGCACTCTCGCTCAATGGCATTCACTTGTATTCACTGCACTCACATTAATTGGCACTAACTCGCACTCGCCTGCACGTACATTCACTGGCAATCACCTCCGCTCACACTCACTGGCACTCACTCCGACTCGCACTCGCCTTCACTCACACACACTGGCACTCACTCACATTCGCACTCACATACAATCAGGCTCACTGGCATCACTCGCTCTCACACTCACCTTCACTCCCGCTCACTGGCACTCACTCGCACTCACCAGGACTCACACTCAAAGTCACTCACTCACACTCAGCTCCACTCACACTCACATACACGCATTCACTCATGCTCACTGGCACTCACTCGCACTCACCTGCACTCACACTCACTCGCACTCACCTGCACTCACACTCATTGGACTCACACTCGCGCTCACTTCACTCACGCTTTCTGGCACTCACTCGAACCCGCCTGCACTCACACTCACAGGCACTCACTCGCACTAATGTCCACTCACACTCACTGGCACTCACTCACACTCGCATGCACTCACTGGTACTCACGTGCCCTCCCGCTCACTGGCACTCACTCGCACTTGCACTCACACTCAAATGCACTCACTCGCACGCACCTCCACTCACACTCACAGGCACGCATTCACACTCGCACTCACGTCCACTCACACTCACTGGCACTCACTCGAACTGGCATTCACCTCCACTCACACTCACTCGCACTCGCACTTAGCTACCCTCACACTTACTGGCACTCACTCGCACTCACCTGCACTCACACTGACTCACTCCCACTTACCTGCACTCATACTTGTTGGCGCTCACACCCACTCGCACTCACCTGCACTCACTCGCATTCACCTGCACTCGCACTAACCTGCACTCACGCATACTGGTTTGCACTCACACTCGCCTGAAATCACACTCACAGGCACTCACTGACACTCAACCTGCACCCACACTCACTGACACTCACGCGCACTCGCACTCACCTCCACTCACACTCACTGGCACTCACTCGCACTTGCACTCACCTACACTCCCACTCATTGGCATTCACTCACACTCACCTCCACTCACAAGCACTGGCACTCAATCCCACTCGCACTCACTTGCACTTGCACTCACCTGCACTCCCACTCATTGGCAGTCACTGGCACTCACCTCCACTCACAAGCACTGGCACTCACTCCCACTCGCACTCCCACTCACACTCACTGGCACTCACTTGCTCTCGCACTTACCTGCACTCACACTCACTGGGAGTCCCTCGCACTCACCTACACTCCAACTCTGGCACTCAATCCCACTCGCACTCACTTGCACTCACACTCACCTGCACTCACTCGCACTTGCCTGCAATCACACTCACAGGCACTCACTGACACTCAACCTGCACTCACACTCACTGACACTCACGCGCCCTCGCACTCACTTCCACTCACCCTTACTGGCACTCACTCTCACTAGCACTCACTAGCACTTGCACTCACCTGCACTCCCACTCATTGGCATTCACTCGCACTCACCTCCACTCACAAGCACTGGCACTCACTCCCACTCGCACTCACTTCCACTCACACTAACTGGCACTCACTTGCTCTCGCACTCACTTCCACTCACACTCACTGGCACTCACTTGCTCTCGCACTTACCTGCACTCACACTCACTGGGAGTCATTCGCACTCACCTACACTCCAACTCTCTGGCACTCATTCGCACTCACCTTCACTCACACTCACTGTTACTTACTCACACTCACCTCCACTGACACTCACTGGCACTCAATCCCACTCTCACTCACCCACACTCACACTCACTCGCACTCGCAATCACATCCACTCACACTCACTGGTACTCACTCCGACTCGCACTCACCTTCACTCATTCTCACTGGCACTCAATCACATTCGCACTCACATGCACTCAAACTCACTGGCATCACTTGCTCTCGCACTCACCTTCACTGACACTCACTGGCACTCACTCACATTCGCACTCACATGCACTCAGACTCACTGGCATCACTCGCTCTCACACTCACCTGCACCCGCTCACTGGCACTCACGCGCACTTCCACTCACAAGGACTCACACTCAAAGGCACTCACTCACACTCAGCTCCACTCACACTCACATACACGCATTCACTCACACTCACTGGCACTCACTCGCACTCACTCACTCGCACTCGCCTGCACTCACACTTGTGGACTCACACTCGCGCTCACGCTTTCTGGCACTCACTCGCACTCGCCTGCACTCACACTCACAGGCACTCACTCACACTCACATGCACTCACTGGTACTTACCTGCACTCCCGCTCACTGGCACTCAATCGCACTTGCACTCACCAGCACTCACACTCAAATGCACTCACTCGCACTCACCTCCACTCACACTCACAGGCACGCATTCACACTCGCACTCACGTCCACTCACACTCACTGGCACTCACTCGAACTGGCATTCACTTCCACTCAGACTCACCGGCACTCACTCGCACTCGCACTTAGCTACCCTCACACTTACTGGCACTCACTCGCACTCGCACTCACCTGCACTCACACTGACTCACTCCCACTTACCTGCACTCATACTTGTTGGCGCTCACACCCACTCGAACTCACCTGCACTCACTCGCATTCACCTGCACTCGCACTAACCTGCACTCACGCATACTGGTTTTCACTCACACTCGCCTGAAATCACACTCACAGGCACTCACGGGCACTCAACCTGCACCCACACTCACTGACACTCACACGCACACGCACTCACCTCCACTCACACTCACTCGCACTTGCACTCACCTACACTCCCACTCATTGGCATTCACTCGCACTCACCTCCACTCACAAGCACTGGCACTCACTCACACTCACTTCCACTCACACTCACTGGCACTCACTTGCTCTCGCACTTACCTGCACTCAGACTCACTGGGACTCATTCGCACTCACCTGCACTCACACTCAATGGTACTCACTCACACTCACCTCCACTCATACTCACTGGCACTCAATCCCACTCGCACTCACAGGCCCTCACGCATACTAGCACTCACTCGCACTCGCCTGCAATCACACTCACAGGCACTCACTGGCACTCAACCTGCACTCACACTCACTGACACTCACGCGCACTCACACTCACCTCCACTCACACTCAGTGGCACTTACTCGCACTCACACTCACTAGCACTCACTTGCACTTGCACTCACCTGCACTCCCACTCTCTGGCACTCATTCGCACTCACCTTCACTCACACTCACTGGTACTCACTCACACTCACATCCACTCATACTCACTGGCACTCAATCCCACTCGAACTCACTTGCACTCGCACTCACCTGCACTCACGCATACTGGCACTCACTCGCCTGCAATCACACTCACAGGCACTCAACCTGCACTCACACTCACTGACACTCACGCGCACCCGCACTCACCTCCACTCACACTCACTGGCACTCACTCGCACTCACACTCACTAGCACTCACTTGCACTTGCACTCACCTGCACTCCCACTCATTGGCATTCACTCGCACTCACTCCACTTACAAGCACTGGCACTCACTCGCACTCACTTCCACTCACACTCACTGGCACTCACTTGTTCTCGCCCTTACCTACACTCCAACTCTCTGGCACTCATTCGCACTCACCTTCACTCACACTCACTGGTACTTACTCAAACTCACCTCCACTCACACTCACTGGCACTCAATCCCACTCGCACTCACCCACACTCACACTCACTCGCACTCGCAATCACATCCACTCACACTCATTGGCACTCACTCACACTGGTACTCACCTGCATTCTTACTCACTGGCATCACTCGCACTTGTACTCAAGTGCATTCACAAATGCTGGCACTCACTCACACATGCACTGACGTACACTCAGACTCACTGGCATCACTTGAACTCGCACTCGCACTTGCAACCGCCTGCACTCTCGCTCAATGGCATTCACTTGTATTCACTGCACTCACATTAATTGGCACTAACTCGCACTCGCCTGCACGTACATTCACTGGCAATCACCTCCACTCACACTCACTGGCACTCACTCCGACTCGCACTCGCCTTCACTCACACACACTGGCACTCACTCACATTCGCACTCACATGCAATCAGGCTCACTGGCATCACTCGCTCTCACACTCACCTTCACTCCCGCTCACTGGCACTCACTCGCACTCACCAGGACTCACACTCAAAGTCACTCACTCACACTCAGCTCCACTCACACTCACATACACGCATTCACTCATGCTCACTGGCACTCACTCGCACTCACCTGCACTCACACTCACTCGCACTCACCTGCACTCACACTCATTGGACTCACACTCGCGCTCACTTCACTCACGCTTTCTGGCACTCACTCGAACCCGCCTGCACTCACACCCACAGGCACTCACTCGCACTAATGTCCACTCACACTCACTGGCACTCACTCACACTCGCACTCGCATGCACTCACTGGTACTCACGTGCCCTCCCGCTCACTGGCACTCACTCGCACTTGCACTCACACTCAAATGCACTCACTCGCACGCACCTCCACTCACACTCACAGGCACGCATTCACACTCGCACTCACGTCCACTCACACTCACTGGCACTCACTCGAACTGGCATTCACCTCCACTCACACTCACTCGCACTCGCACTTAGCTACCCTCACACTTACTGGCACTCACTCGCACTCACCTGCACTCACACTGACTCACTCCCACTTACCTGCACTCATACTTGTTGGCGCTCACACCCACTCGCACTCACCTGCACTCACTCGCATTCACCTGCACTCGCACTAACCTGCACTCACGCATACTGGTTTGCACTCACACTCGCCTGAAATCACACTCACAGGCACTCACTGACACTCAACCTGCACCCACACTCACTGACACTCACGCGCACTCGCACTCACCTCCACTCACACTCACTGGCACTCACTCGCACTTGCACTCACCTACACTCCCACTCATTGGCATTCACTCAAACTCACCTCCACTCACAAGCACTGGCACTCAATCCCACTCGCACTCACTTGCACTTGCACTCACCTGCACTCCCACTCATTGGCAGTCACTGGCACTCACCTCCACTCACAAGCACTGGCACTCACTCCCACTCGCACTCCCACTCACACTCACTGGCACTCACTTGCTCTCGCACTTACCTGCACTCACACTCACTGGGAGTCCCTCGCACTCACCTACACTCCAACTCTGGCACTCAATCCCACTCGCACTCACTTGCACTCACACTCACCTGCACTCACTCGCACTTGCCTGCAATCACACTCACAGGCACTCACTGACACTCAACCTGCACTCACACTCACTGACACTCACGCGCCCTCGCACTCACCTCCACTCACCCTCACTGGCACTCACTCTCACTAGCACTCACTAGCACTTGCACTCACCTGCACTCCCACTCATTGGCATTCACTCGCACTCACCTCCACTCACAAGCACTGGCACTCACTCCCACTCGCACTCACTTCCACTCACACTAACTGGCACTCACTTGCTCTCGCACTCACTTCCACTCACACTCACTGGCACTCACTTGCTCTCGCACTTACCTGCACTCACACTCACTGGGAGTCATTCGCACTCACCTACACTCCAACTCTCTGGCACTCATTCGCACTCACCTTCACTCACACTCACTGTTACTTACTCACACTCACCTCCACTGACACTCACTGGCACTCAATCCCACTCGCACTCACCCACACTCACACTCACTAGCACTCGCAATCACATCCACTCACACTCACTGGTACTCACTCCGACTCGCACTCACCTTCACTCACTCTCACTGGCACTCAATCACATTCGCACTCACATGCACTCAAACTCACTGGCATCACTTGCTCTCGCACTCACCTTCACTGACACTCACTGGCACTCACTCACATTCGCACTCACATGCACTCAGACTCACTGGCATCACTCGCTCTCACACTCACCTGCACCCGCTCACTGGCACTCACGCGCACTTCCACTCACAAGGACTCACACTCAAAGGCACTCACTCACACTCAGCTCCACTCACACTCACATACACGCATTCACTCACACTCACTGGCACTCACTCGCACTCACTCACTCGCACTCGCCTGCACTCACACTTGTGGACTCACACTCGCGCTCACCTGCACTCACGCTTTCTGGCACTCACTCGCACTCGCCTGCACTCACACTCACAGGCACTCACTCGCAGTAATGTCCACTCACACTCACTGGTACTCACTCACACTCACATGCACTCACTGGTACTTACCTGCACTCCCGCTCACTGGCACTCAATCGCACTTGCACTCACCAGCACTCACACTCAAATGCACTCACTCGCACTCACCTCCACTCACACTCACAGGCACGCATTCACACTCGCACTCACGTCCACTCACACTCACTGGCACTCACTCGAACTGGCATTCACCTCCACTCACACTCACCGGCACTCACTCGCACTCGCACTTAGCTACCCTCACACTTACTGGCACTCACTCGCACTCGCACTCACCTGCACTCACACTGACTCACTCCCACTCACCTGCACTCATACTTGTTGGCACTCACACCCACTCGCACTCACCTGCACTCACTCGCATTCACCTGCACTCGCACTAACCTGCACTCACGCATACTGGTTTTCACTCACACTCGCCTGAAATCACACTCACAGGCACTCACTGGCACTCAACCTGCACCCACACTCACTGACACTCACACGCACACGCACTCACCTCCACTCACACTCACTCGCACTTGCACTCACCTACACTCCCACTCATTGGCATTCACTCGCACTCACCTCCACTCACAAGCACTGGCACTCACTCACACTCACTTCCACTCACACTCACTGGCACTCACTTGCTCTCGCACTTACCTGCACTCAGACTCACTGGGACTCATTCGCACTCACCTGCACTCACACTCAATGGTACTCACTCACACTCACCTCCACTCATACTCACTGGCACTCAATCCCACTCGCACTCACAGGCCCTCACGCATACTAGCACTCACTCGCACTCGCCTGCAATCACACTCACAGGCACTCACTGGCACTCAACCTGCACTCACACTCACTGACACTCACGCGCACTCACACTCACCTCCACTCACACTCAGTGGCACTTACTCGCACTCACACTCACTAGCACTCACTTGCACTTGCACTCACCTGCACTCCCACTCTCTGGCACTCATTCGCACTCACCTTCACTCACACTCACTGGTACTCACTCACACTCACATCCACTCATACTCACTGGCACTCAATCCCACTCGAACTCACTTGCACTCGCACTCACCTGCACTCACGCATACTGGCACTCACTCGCCTGCAATCACACTCACAGGCACTCAACCTGCACTCACACTCACTGACACTCACGCGCACCCGCACTCACCTCCACTCACACTCACTGGCACTCACTCGCACTCACACTCACTAGCACTCACTTGCACTTGCACTCACCTGCACTCCCACTCATTGGCATTCACTCGCACTCACTCCACTTACAAGCACTGGCACTCACTCGCACTCGCACTCACTTCCACTCACACTCACTGGCACTCACTTGTTCGCGCCCTTACCGGCACTCACACTCACTGGGAGTCATTCGCACTCACCTACACTCCAACTCTCTGGCACTCATTCGCACTCACCTTCACTCACACTCACTGGTACTTACTCAAACTCACCTCCACTCACACTCACTGGCACTCAATCCCACTCGCACTCACCCACACTCACACTCACTCGCACTCGCAATCACATCCACTCACACTCATTGGCACTCACTCACACTGGTACTCACCTGCATTCTTACTCACTGGCATCACTCGCACTTGTACTCAAGTGCATTCACAAATGCTGGCACTCACTCACACATGCACTGACGTACACTCAGACTCACTGGCATCACTTGAACTCGCACTCGCACTTGCAACCGCCTGCACTCTCGCTCAATGGCATTCACTTGTATTCACTGCACTCACATTAATTGGCACTAACTCGCACTCGCCTGCACGTACATTCACTGGCAATCACCTCCACTCACACTCACTGGCACTCACTCCGACTCGCACTCGCCTTCACTCACACACACTGGCACTCACTCACATTCGCACTCACATGCAATCAGGCTCACTGGCATCACTCGCTCTCACACTCACCTTCACTCCCGCTCACTGGCACTCACTCGCACTCACCAGGACTCACACTCAAAGTCACTCACTCACACTCAGCTCCACTCACACTCACATACACGCATTCACTCATGCTCACTGGCACTCACTCGCACTCACCTGCACTCACACTCACTCGCACTCACCTGCACTCACACTCATTGGACTCACACTCGCGCTCACTTCACTCACGCTTTCTGGCACTCACTCGAACCCGCCTGCACTCACACTCACAGGCACTCACTCGCACTAATATCCACTCACACTCACTGGCACTCACTCACACTCGCACTCGCATGCACTCACTGGTACTCACGTGCCCTCCCGCTCACTGGCACTCACTCGCACTTGCACTCACACTCAAATGCACTCACTCGCACGCACCTCCACTCACACTCACAGGCACGCATTCACACTCGCACTCACGTCCACTCACACTCACTGGCACTCACTCGAACTGGCATTCACCTCCACTCACACTCACTCGCACTCGCACTTAGCTACCCTCACACTTACTGGCACTCACTCGCACTCACCTGCACTCACTCGCATTCACCTGCACTCGCACTAACCTGCACTCACGCATACTGGTTTGCACTCACACTCGCCTGAAATCACACTCACAGGCACTCACTGACACTCAACCTGCACCCACACTCACTGACACTCACGCGCACACGCACTCACCTCCACTCACACTCACTCGCACTCACCTACACTCCCACTCATTGGCATTCACTCGCACTCACCTCCACTCACAAGCACTGGCACTCACTCCCACTCACACTCACTTCCACTCACACTCACTGGCACTCACTTGCACTTGAACTCACCTGCACTCCCACTGATTGGCATTCACTCGCACTCACCTCCACTCACAAGCACTGGCACTCACTCCCACTCGCACTCACACTAACTGGCACTCACTTGCTCTCGCACTCACTTCCACTCACACTCACTGGCACTCACTTGCTCTCGCACTTACCTGCACTCACACTCACTGGGAGTCATTCGCACTCACCTGCACTCCCACTCTCTGGCACTCATTCGCACTCACCTTCACTCACACTCACTGGTACTCACTCACACTCACCTCCACTGACACTCACTGGCACTCAATCCCACTCGCACTCACCCACACTCACACTCGCACTCGCAATCACACTCACACTCACTGCACTCACTCCACTCACACTCACCTCACTCACTCTCACTGGCACTCACTCGCACTCACTGCACTCAAACTCACTGGCACTCACTCACTCACTCACTGGCACTCACTCACATTCGCACTCACATGCACTCAGACTCACTGGCATCACTCGCTCTCACACTCACCTGCACCCGCTCACTGGCACTCACGCGCACTTCCACTCACAAGGACTCACACTCAAAGGCACTCACTCACACTCAGCTCCACTCACACTCACATACACGCATTCACTCACACTCACTGGCACTCACTCGCACTCACCTGCACTCACACTCACTCGCCTGCACTCACACTCGTGGACTCACACTCGCGCTCACCTGCACTCACGCTTTCTGGCACTCACTCGCACTCGCCTGCACTCACACTCACAGGCACTCACTCGCACTAATGTCCACTCACACTCACTGGTACTCACTCACACTCACATGCACTCACTGGTACTTACCTGCACTCCCGCTCACTGGCACTCAATCGCACTTGCACTCACCAGCACTCACACTCAAATGCACTCACTCGCACTCACCTCCACTCACACTCACATGCACGCATTCACACTCGCACTCACGTCCACTCACACTCACTGGCACTCACTCGAACTGGCATTCACCTCCACTCACACGCACCGGCACTCACTCGCACTCGCACTTAGCTACCCTCACACTTACTGGCACTCACTCGCACTCGCACTCACCTGCACTCACACTGACTCACTCCCACTCACCTGCACTCATACTTGTTGGCACTCACACCCACTCGCACTCACCTGCACTCACGCATACTGGTTTTCACTCACACGCGCCTGAAATCACACTCACAGGCACTCACTGGCACTCAACCTGCACCCACACTCACTGACACTCACGCACACACGCACTCACCTACACTCCCACTCATTGGCATTCACTCGCACTCACCTCCACTCACTAGCACTGGCACTCACTCCCACTCGCACTCACTTCCACTCACACTCACTGGCACTCACTTGCTCTCGCACTTACCTGCACTCACACTCACTGGGACTCATTCCCACTCACCTGCACTTCTACTCTCTGGCACTCATTCGCACTCACCTGCACTCCCACTCTCTGGCAATCATTTGCACTCACCTTCACTCACACTCACTGGTACTCACTCACACTCACCTCCACTCATACTCACTGGCGCTCAATCCCACTCGCACTCACTTGCACTCGCACTCACCTGCACTCACGCATACTGGCACTCACTCGCCTGCAATCACACTCACAGGCACTCAACCTGCACTCACACTCACTGACACTCACGCGCACCCGCACTCACCTCCACTCACACTCACTGGCACTCACTCGCACTCACACTCACTAGCACTCACTTGCACTTGCACTCACCTGCACTCCCACTCATTGGCATTCACTCGCACTCACTCCACTTACAAGCACTGGCACTCACTCCCACTCGCACTCACTTCCACTCACACTCACTGGCACTCACTTGTTCTCGCCCTTACCAGCACTCACACTCACTGGGAGTCATTCGCACTCACCTACACTCCAACTCTCTGGCACTCATTTGCACTCACCTTCACACACACTCACTGGTACTTACTAAACTCACCTACCCTCACACTCACTGGCACTCAATCCCACTCGCACTCACCCACACTCACTCGCACTCGCAATCACATCCACTCACACTCATTGGCACTCACTCATACTGGTACTCACCTGCATTCTTACTCACTGGCATCACTCGCACTTGTACTCAAGTGCATTCACAAATGCTGGCACTCACTCACACATGCACTGACGTACACTCAGACTCACTGGCATCACTTGAACTCGCACTCGCACTCACACTTGCAACCGCCTGCGCTCTCGCTCAATGGCATTCACTTGTACTCACTGCACTCACATTAACTGGCACTCACTCGCACTCGCCTGCACGTACATTCACTGGCAATCACCTCCACTCACACTCACTGGCACTCACTCCGACTCGCACTCACCTTCACTCACTCTCACTGGCACTCAATCACATTCGCACTCACATGCAATCAGGCTCACTGGCATCACTCGCTCTCACACTCCCCTGCACTCCTGCTGACTGGCACTCACTCGCACTTGCACTCACCAGGACTCAAACTCAAATGGCACTCACTCACACTCAGCTCCACTCACACTCACATACACGCATTCACTCACACTCACTGGCACTCACTCGCACTCACCTACACTCACACTCGCCTGCACTCACACTCGTTGGACTCACACTCGCGCTCACCTGCACTCACGCTTTCTGGCGCTCACTCGCACTAATGTCCACTCACACTCACTGGTACTCACTCACACTCGCACTCACTGGTACTCACCTGCACTCCCGCTCACTGGCACTCACTCGCACTCACCTCCACTCACACTCACAGGCACGCATTCACACTCACCTCCACTCACAATCACTGGCGCTCACTCGAACTGGCATTCACCTCCACTCACACTCACCGGCGCTCACTATCACTGGCACTTAGCTACCCTCACACTTTCTGGCACTCACTCGCACTCACCTGCACTCACACTGACTCACTCCCACTTACCTGCACTCATACTTGTTGGCGCTCACACCCACTCGCACTCACCTGCACTCACTCGCATTCACCTGCATTCGCACAAACCTGCACTCACGCATGCTGGTTTTCACTCACACTAGCCTGAAATCACACTCACAGGCACTCAACCTGCACCCACACTCACTGACACTCACGCGCACACGCACTCACCTCCACTCACACTCACTCGCACTTGCACTCACCTACACTCCCACTTATTGGCATTCACTCGCACTCACCTCCACTCACAAGCACTGGCACTCACTCCCACTCACACTCACTTCCACTCACACTCACTGGCACTCACTTGCTCTCGCACTTACCTGCACTCACACTCACTGGGACTCATTCGCACTCACCTGCACTCCCACTCTCTGGCACTCATTCGCACTCACCTGCACTCCCACTCTCTGGCACTCATTCGCACTCACCTTCACTCACACTCACTGGTACTCACTCACACTCACCTCCACTCATACTCACTGGCACTCAATCCCACTCGCACTCACAGGCACTCACGCATACTAGCACATACTCGCACTCGCCAGCAATCACACTCACAGGCACTCACTGGCACTCAACCTGCACTCACACTCACTGACACTCACGCGCACTCACCTCCACTCACACTCACTGGCACTCACTCGCACTCCACTTGCACTCACCTGCACTCCCACTCTCTGGCACTCATTCGCACTCACCTTCACTGACACTCACTGGTACTCACTCACACTCACCTCCACTCATACTCACTCGCACTCACTTGCACTCGCACTCACCTGCACTCATGCATACTGGCACTCACTCGCACTCGCCTGCAGTCACACTCACAGGCACTCAACCTGCACTCACACTCACTGACACTCACGCGCACTCCACTCACACTCACGGGCACTCACTCGCACTCACACTCACTAGCCTTCACTTGCACTTGCACTCACCTCCACTCAAGCACTGGCACTCACTCCCACTCGCACTCACTTCCACTCACACTTACTGGCACTCACTTGTTCTGACCCTTACCTGCACTCCAACTCTCTGGCACTCATTCGCACTCAGCTTCACTCACACTCACTGGTACTTACTCAAACTCACCTCCACTCACACTCACTGGCACTCAATCCCACTCGCACTCACCCACACTCACTCGCACTCGCAATCACATCCACTCACACTCATTGGCACTCACTCACACTGGTACTCACCTGCATTCTAACTCACTGGCATCACTCGCACTTGTACTCAAGTGCACTCACAATTGCTGGCACTCACTCACACTTGCACTGACCTATACTCAGACTCACTGGCATCACTTGAACTCGCACTCACCTACACTCCAACTCTCTGGCACTAATTCGCACTCACCTTCACTCACACTCACTGTTACTTACTCACACTCACCTCCACTGACACTCACTGGCACTCAATCCCACTCGCACTCACCCACACTCACACTCACTAGCACTCGCAATCACATCCACTCACACTCACTGGTACTCACTCCGACTCGCACTCACCTTCACTCACTCTCACTGGCACTCAATCACATTCGCACTCACATGCACTCAAACTCACTCATTCGCACTCAGCTTCACTCACACTCACTGGTACTTACTCAAACTCACCTCCACTCACACTCACTGGCACTCAATCCCACTCGCACTCACCCACACTCACTCGCACTCGCAATCACATCCACTCACACTCATTGGCACTCACTCACACTGGTACTCACCTGCATTCTAACTCACTGGCATCACTCGCACTTGTACTCAAGTGCACTCACAATTGCTGGCACTCACTCACACTTGCACTGACCTATACTCAGACTCACTGGCATCACTTGAACTCGCACTCAAACTCGCACTCACACTCCCGCTCACTGGCATTATCTTGCACTCACTGCACTCACATTAACTTTCACTCACTCGCACTCGCCTGCCATACACTCACTGGCAATCACCTCCAATCTCACTCACTGGCACTCACTCCGACTCGCACTCACCTTCACTCACACTCACTCACATTCGCACTCACATGCACTCAGACTCATTGGCATCACTCGATCTCACACTCACCTGCACTCCCGCTCACTGGCACTCACTCGCACTTGCACTCACCAAGACTCACACTCAAAGGCACTCACTCACACTCAAATACACGCATTCACTCAGACTCACTTCCACTCACACTCACTGGCACTCACACTCACTCGCACTCGCCTGCACTCACACTCGTGGACTCACACTCGCGCTCACCTGCACTCACGCTTTCTGGCACTCACTCGCACTCGCCTCCACACACTCGCAGGCACTCACTCGCACTAATGCCCACTCACACTCACTGGCACTCACTCACACTCGCACTCACATGCACTCACTGGTACTTATCTGCACTCCCGCTCACTGGCACTCACTCGCACTTGCACTCACACTCAAAGGCACTCACTTGCACTCACCTCCACTCACACTCACGCATTCACACTCGCACTCAAGTCCACTCACTCACTGGCACTAACTCGAACTGGCATTCACCTCCACTCACACTCACCGGCACTCACTCGCACTCGAACTTAGCTACCGTCACACTTACTGGCACTCACTCGCACTCACACTGACTCACTCCCACTCACCTGCACTCATACTTGTTGGCGCTCACACCCACTCGCACTCACCTGCACTCACTCGCATTCACCTGCACTCGCACTAACGTGCACTCACGCATACTGGGAGTCACAGTGTATACAAGGTGTTTTTTTTAGTTGCACTAAATTGTTAAAATTTGAAAAAATGTAAATCCATGGTCACGTTATGTCTACCATTCGAGTGTACGAATTGGCGGCCTCTAGATACATAGCAATTTCAGCACTTACATGCGTAATTACCGAAGTTACACTAATTAACTTTCTAATTATCAACAACAGGTGGCTACAGCAAATGAGTACTGAGTACAAATGAGTACTACCTATCCCGACAATCAAATTTTGAATAGTAGAGTTCATGTGGGGGCTACGCAAACAATTAGTTCCCCTTGGCAGGCTCCTTGAAACCGAAACTGACTACAAGAAGAGCATCTATGTTGTCGCCCCCCCCCCCCCCGCCTTTTGTGACGTCTCCAACGTCACCACTGGTCCAGCCCAACGAGCAGCTTGCGTTATCTCCTTGATGTCTGCAGCGTTGGCCTAGCGCTTCAATGCCGGTGGGCCGCCAAATTTACATCGTCATTCTGTTGAGCACCATGTTTCGCTGTAGCGCCAACCCTGCTCCTTAAATTGGGCTTTTAGATACTGCAGGCACGGCATCATATCAATCTGTAGCGTCGACTGCGAACGCCGCAGATAGCAATAATGCAAGCTGCTCGCGGGGCCGAACTGGCGCTTACCTCGGAGATGTTACGAAATGCATGGGGGCAGTGACATCGACGACACAGACGCTCTTTTTGCGGGCAGTTTCGGTTTCAAGGAGCCTGCCAAGGGGAACTAATTGTTCGTGTAGCTCCCACATGAACTCCTCTATTCAAAATGTGATCGTTGGAATAGGTAGTGTCGACGACGGGCCCCAAAGTACTCATTTGCTGTAGCCACCTATAGTTGATAATTAGAAAGTTAATTAGCTTAACTTCACTAATTACACACTTAAGTGACTAAATTGCTCTGTATCTAGAGGCCGCCAATCCGTACACTCGAATGGTAAACCTAACGTGACCAAGATATATATATTTCTAATTTTAAAAATTTGGTGCAGCTAAAAAGAACACCCTGTAATTACAGGACCATCTGCTTTCCAGGCTACTTAATCTCCCTGCTTAGCATGGAGGACAGGCTGCTTTTGAGCTGCACAGTTGTCGTCGTGAACTTGCTGGAGGATGTAACCTGCAAGAAACAAGATGAAAATTTAGCATGGCATTGCAGCACACTAGCAGAACAATACTAACTTTCTATATCGTTTGGTGGAACATGTGAATGAACAGATGCTGAACTTCAACCAATGTCAGATGCATCGTGCCACCTTTATTTATGGCTGTGCACGCGAAGGTAGCGAGAGTGTGTCCCCTGGTGGTCAGACGTGCGGAGTGCCTTAACAGGAAGAGGAATGGCGCATGGCAAAATTCCCGAACGACTTGCTAGTGTGTGCATATGTTTGTGAATTACCATGTGCGTGTATAACTACTGTGTGTGTGGGTCTACTTGCGCAGCCCTGAAAAAGCAAGGGGTGTGTGATAATGGACCAAGAGGAACAGCAATGGATAGTAGCGTGCGATACGAGCTAATTGAGTGGATGTACGCACATGAAGTGTGTTGTAAATTACACCTTTATTTTAAAATGTATTGTAATGCAGTTCTAATTACATTTACACTTTTCTACTTACTGCGCACTTATTTTGGTCATTGCTAACATTTACTAGAAAATAATTATAAAATTGCAGCACCTTTCTAGACACTATTTAAAGAAAAATGTATAAGATGGCAACCCTCTATAGGTATCATATGAATGCTAAAATTTCATTTCTTTACGAACAATATTTTGCATAGGCCCATATAAACAATGCGCTATACAGGGTGTTTTCTTTTAGCTGCACCAAAATTTTAAAAATTGCCTGTGGCAGATAGCAGAATTCTAATCTTTGACCTAAACTACTTAATTAGGCAGCCATTACTTCCATGAGAAATCAAAATGCCTAATTGAAAAATTAAAAAATTTATGCTAATTAAAACATTAATGAATTCCATTACAGCACATATTTCTATATACGAATTATAGCCGGCGGGTTCGCAAGGCGTATCCACTTGGAACGAATTCTTGGGACTGAACCAGTTTCGAGATAATTTTCAAAGTGTCCGACAAAATGAATGGGCGTTCCAGTTAACTTTTTAAGAAAACGCTGTTTTCTACATTGAAGCACATAACTGGAACACTAATGCATTTCGGCGGACACTTTGAAAGTTGATATCTTGAAACTAGCGCAGCCCAGAAAATTTTTTCGAAGTGGATACACCTTGGAAACTCATTAGCTACAGTTTGTAGATTAAAATATGTGCCGTAAATAATTAAAGAGTTAATTATTGTAATTTGGTTAAATATTCAATTAAGCATTTTGATTTCTTACGTAAGTAATGGCCACCTCATCGAGTAGTTTAGATCAAGGATTAGAACTGTGCTATCTGTCACAGGCATTGTTTTTAATTCGATGCAGCAAAAATTTAAAAAACCTGTATATAAAATATAGTAGTATATTTACCAAAGTTTAGGTGCTAATAGAGCACTGTAGCAGACCTTTAAGACATCCAGCTTCTGGCAATTTAGCAGCTAGTTGGTTCATGACTTCAGGACAAAAAATACGGCGCTAAGCAGAGGAGGACGAAGTTAGACAAGGAATGACATATACAGGTGCCAACTTCCAAGAGTTTTGTCGGCAGAAAACACGCTGTTTTATACATGACACCGTCCAAAGTAATCATAGTAAAGATAAACGAACAGGAATGAAGGGATCCAACAAGTGCTCATGAGACAGTGATCATCACAGTAGAGAGGAATGCAAAGGTTACAGCAGGGACCTAAACTGAACTATCAGGCAAGCACATAGGAACTCGCGTCCATTACAGGCTCAAATCAAGTGGCATACAAACACGACAGCTGCATGTTCTAATCTTGGCGGTAATTACAGGCTATCATTAAGAACGACAATTCTTTGTCACTTAATATTATTGACCGCGTGCTAACACACTGACTGTCTGCTCTATTTATTAAGAACGCCTCGATTATTTCCATTTCAGTGCGGTTTCTTGCTTTCCTTAGAAAGGTCATTTGGTCCAGTTGTGGCGCACAACCACAGCACCTGCAGTGCCCGCCTGTGTTGCTGTTGACCACCAGCATGTGTATTGGACAAATGGGACGATGCTCCAACGATCGTGCAAGAGAGCACCGGTTGGTGGTCAACAGCAACACAGGCAGGCACTGCAGGTGCTCTGGTTGTGTGATTTGAGCCTGTAATGGACTCGTGTTCCTATGCGCTTGCCTGATAGTTCAGTTTAGGTTCCTGCTGTTACCTTTGCATTCCTCCCTACTGTGATGATCACTGCCTCACGAGCGCTTGTTGGATCCCTTCACGCCTGTTTGTTTATCTTTACTATGACTACTCTGCACGGTGTGATGTATAAAACAGCGTGTTTTCTGCCGAATAAACAGCTGGATGTTGGCACCCATATATGTCATTCTTTGTGTAACCTCGTCCTCGTCTACTTCGCGCTGTACTTTTTGTCCTCGAGCTTATCGCAATCATCACAGAAAATGACAAGACTATTCGAATCAGAAATTTAAGAGAGGTACTTTTTCTTTTAAGCAAAAGAAATCTTTAAGTTAAGAAACTAAATTGATGTGCACTGCGCTAAAATGCAGGAGAGTTTCACTCCACCAAAATTAAGGGCACAACTATGCAGTTATAGAATGCAATATTGTGGTTTGACTACACTTGGTCTTGCCAGCAAGCTTTTTGTATGAACACTCAAAGAGATGTATAAAACAAACATCAACACACATTTTCCCACAAATTTGTTTAATACATTGCATCCAACTATTCCAGATTTCTGCAAGAAACACCGGGGCTGTTTATTTCGAATAATTAAAATGACTGCTGAGTGTAGAGAGGCATATCATTCCAAATAGAGGTGGTATGGTTCATAAGGAATACATTAAAATCCTCATTCATGCACATTGTGTGCACTGAGGCAGCTCAGGTAAAATTGTGCACATACATCACGAATATTAAAGCTAGTTACAGCCACACCACACAACAAATGCTGCGATGACCATATTTCTGCTATAAACATTTTCTATTCACCATCAGCTGCCCACACATGATAGAAAGAAAAATGTATCATTACAAATAGCTATCAGTGAGCCATTTCTGCCCTTCGACAGTTCTCACAAACACAACCAGTTAGGGAAGGGGTGCTCATTCAGGACCTTCCCCAAGGATCAATGGACCATGGCTGCTCGACAATTTAGCAAGGGCTGATGATTTTTGGACGGTTGGAGTGGAATGACCCACACAAATGGCGGCTTTCCTTCATGAGAGTGCAAAGGTGGTTTCTGCTTGTGAGCCTCATCTACAGAAATTATGAAAGTACGCTACACTGCCCAAAAGTACAACTTTCAGATTGCAGTATTATTCAGTCTTCACAGTGGAAATAATACATACCAATTACAGCATTCAGATGAACTGGGTCCAATTCCTCCTTCACTGGGTCCTCCTTGTGCCTGTTACTGCCCTTTCCATAAAGGCTCTTACCCTGAACCTCAGCCTCCCCAATGCGGTCGTGCATTGCCGCCATAGGACTTCAGGCCAGATAAGATCGTTCACCTATTTTCACCCACAGTGGAAAATTGACACAAGAAATCAGTGAGGCATACCGCATAAATAACATCGCATGTGTGAGCCAGACTCATTATTAATGCGTGAAAAAGGGCATCCTTCGTAGATGGCAAGGGATAGAAATTAGTCTATGTCTGCTTACGTTTTTCTATGCAAATACTGTTTTAATGCAAGCACACATCCAGTCTTACTTTATTTAATCCTTCCATCAAAATGCCAGTTGTTAGCCGAGGTCAAGTAGTATATTTCCCTTCCCTCCCTGTGTATACATATATAGAAACTTCATTTGACTGGAAAATATTTTAAGGAGCGGTGTTCAGAGCCCCACTGGCCTCTGCAGCCTGCCTGTGTAAATTTTGTCCTGAAAAGTTAAATGAACTGACCGGCACGCTCAAAAGGACCCTACAAATTTGATTTGACCTAGTGGGCACGGCTGGTTCTCAGAAAATGCACAAATACAGTGATGGGTATCCGTCGGCATACTGTAGTGGGTGCAAGCTAGCTTCGACATTGCTGCAGTACTTCAGCTGTCACACGGCTGCACCTTCACATTTCAGTTTCAGAGAAATTCAAGCTCATTAAATGTGTATTTGCCAGTGGCAATTATTCTGAGAACAAGACAGAAATAAATGTAAATAGCAATGTCAAACAAAGGTATGCACGCTGTATGCTTAGACATGTGACATATTTGGCACACTACACTTCGAATTCTAACAAGCACAAAAACTGCACATGCGTGTGGTATAAACAGAGAAAAAATACAGAAATAAAAGCTACAGCATCGGAAAGTTTCAAAACAATAAAACCAAAATAAGAAGTAAGATATACTGTGTGCAAAGCAAAAATAAAACTTAATTTGCAGCCAAGTGATCAAAGAGAGAAAAAAAATACTCAACATACGGATATGTTAGGTTTAGTTTTATATAGAACATGATAATTTGTGCATAATGTTACGAACACAAACAAGCAGCAAATTTAATAAACTTGCATAAATATTTAGCCTATTTAGTGCTCCATTATGTAATATGTCTGTTAGCTAACACACAAATCATACCGAGATCATACTTTCAGGTACACGTACACTTCATACATACCTGACATCCAGATTACACGCTGTTCTGCTGTAGCCATGGCCACAGGTTCCCTGCCATCACGTGGACACTGCTGTGGGTCACGGCGTCACCACTACAAAATGAATTCTGTGTTAACTTATAGCACTGGCACAATAAAACTGTCATATTTTGAACACATGCAAGGTTCATGTAAAAACAGTCACGAAAGCATGTCTGCACTAGTGCAGGGTGGCAACAGAGCACAAGGTCGAGTCATTGATGAATGTCATGATAATAGGGACCCCTTCATCAAAGTAAAATTTTGAACACGCACGCAGCAGCAGCAGCAGCACATTACAAGAAATGTTTGTTTACATAACAATTCTAGGGTTTGCTTTCATGACTTGGTTTAAGCAACTTTCCCCTATCATGTTTAGATATGTCAAAGTTATGGCAACATCTCTTGTCTTGAAAAGACAGCTGTACTAGTATGGCAAGCTGTGTCTGCTTACTTACTTCCCCCTAAATCTGCTCGTAAACCGAAAACCTGGTAAGCAGATATTATTTACTACGTCTAAGAGTTTATAAGCGAAGAAACGTAATTGCAGTAAGTATTGGTGAAGAGACAGATGGGTCGTTATATGCAACTTCAGCAGAAAAGCGGGAGCGCACGTACAGGTGCACATGATGAACACGATTATTTCAGAACGTAATCTGTCTCCATCAGAAGAAAACGCTTATCAGGATATTCAATTTCGCATCGAGGCATTACATTTGCAAAACTAAATTCTGACAACCAGCACGCAACATGCATAAGCACAGGCTTCACTGTTGTCGGGGGAGTTCTATTTCCTACGTTCGCAAGGCACCCTATGCACACACGATGAGTACGCACAACCATAGCCTCCTCGATAAACTCTGTGCCTGTCAAGACGCCGAGAGAACAATAGGGAGGCGCCGTCGGCAGAGTTGCAAACTGCCGCCGCTCATTTCGCTAAGGGTGCCACCGACGTAGAGTGCCACCGCCTCTCCCGTCTGCGCGGCGGGCGCGACGCCGACTGTTTTAATTGCTGCGATGGTGGAACAACGATCCACTGGGTGACCAGAGCCTTGTTTATAACGCTGTAGAGCACTATGGTAGTGTCTCGAATAGTCTGTGAAAGTGTGAGCGCACTTGCAGCAACTGCAGCGTCAAAGTGGATTGCGCGTCGCACGTAGCAAAAAAAAAAAAAGAAAAGAAAAAAAAGCGCGAGTTTGTTTATTGTGGTTAATACGCCCTTAGTTATCGTAGTAAAGTGCAGAGAATACGCAAATCGCAAGCGTTCTTACAGCTATATCTTGTCAAAAACTGCTTGCGACGCTGCTCTATAGTGAGCCGTCCTTCTTCTTCCTTCATTCTTATAGTGAGCGTTAGTAGCATACTATTTTTACGACTTTCAGACAAGTTTTCCCCAAGTTCTTTTGCATCAGATGAGCGTTGTGGCCGACATGAATATTTATACCCAGAAACCTTTCCACTTTCTACCACGTCCGTGTGCCTTGGCGACCAGGAAAAATAGAAACAAATATTTGAGGACCTATAGAAAAAGCGCCGCATGCCTTGAATAAGCAATATGCGCGCAAATATTTTATTGCAACCGCTTTGTTGAACGATGCATGCAGCTCAGACATACAAAATCCCGAGATGCAAACAGTTCAGACATACAAAAAAGTCCCGAGATGCAAACAGTTCAGACATACAAAATTCCGAGGGCGCTTAATTCTGTCACTACATATGCGTTGCTCGAAGTTACATATGTATCCACGTGAAAAAGTTCACGGTGCTTTACCCGCACATGATGTCTGTGAAAGAGCGTGGCCTCTTCGAAGGTTTTTTCTTTCTTTTTTTTTAATAACGTGATCGCACGTCAAAAGCATCTAGCAATCCCGGTCGCTCAGCGTTAAGCTCAGGTCCACGATCACCCAAGAAGGTTTAAAATGCGTGGACCGCACCAACGTTGCTAGGTTTGACCGTACTGCACGAGAAAAACCGACAAAAACAATGCACCCGACTTGCGATCCCAGCGGAGGTAACGGAGAGACGGAGTAGTAGTAGTGATTTTATTGAAGAAGAAAAATGACGCTTATTTCTGCTGCCCAATAGGGAGCACGGCGCAGCGTCAGGGGAAAAAGGCGATAAAGATGTTGAAAGGAAGGGAAGAGAAGGAGAAGCAGCAAGAGTCTCATCCGATCATGGAGGAGGCTGGTGATGAAGTGAGGCTGCTGTAGCCCACGTATCCAGGAAGACGCAGGTTGGCTGTAGCAGCGTACACCTCCTGCAGAACAAGCACATCGTACTCGCTCCGCAATTGGTGCATGGAGAGGTCTGCCTGCCACCGCCGCAACGAGTTTGCGTTCTAATGGAGCACGCTCGGGCGGCGGCGGCAATGTCCTGCTGCAGGCGGGAGGGGACTAGCCATGTTGACTACTAGGTGGGGGCACGCCACCTGCCTTGAGGCAGATAGAACGCAGCTGTTGGTTGTCTATAGGCAGCAGGTCGGCGATCGCCCTGAGGAGGAGTCGCAGGTTCTTGTTCTCCTCATCGCTGGTGGACTGAGGAGCCTCCTTCGGGGACGGCCCTAGCTTGATGCTGCCCCACTTCTTTGGGCCTGCCTGTGGTACACGCTGCTGCAAGCGGGGTTGGGGGTGGTTTGTAGAGGTCGTGGCCTCCTTGTCAGGAGCACCGAGTGCTGCAGCGTAGGTTTTGCCTCCTGTCGGTGTAACACGTGGCGGTCCAGAAGCAGCTGCTGCTGAGCTGGTGGTGGGTGTAGCCCGTAGGACCGCCTGGGCCTCGCGATGCGACAGGTGTGTGGGAGCCGACGCCTTTATCGTGGCCAGGCGCCGTTCTCTCTGCCATAGCGGGCAGTTAGGCGAGTCGGCTGGATGTGGTCCTCCACAATGCAGGCATCTGACCCTGCTCGAACAGCACGATTGGGTCTGGTGTGGGCCACCGCACCGCAGGCACCGTACCGGTCTCTGGCAGGTTGCTGTGGCGTGCCCGTAGCACCCGCAAAGTAGGCACTGCAGAGGGCGAGGCCGGGAGGGCCGCACCTCGAAGGGCATGCTGAAGAGGTAGATCCTTGCGGGGGGGTAAGGGCCAGCAAAACGCAGCACCAGTGTGGTGCCCTGTCGCTTAGCCGCGACCACCCGTACCTTCGACAATACGGCAGCCAGCAGGTCCTCATCGGCGTAGTTGCCATGTACGCCTTGCACCACGCCGCTGCTCTGGGTGCGGTCGGCCGGAAGGCGCGCGGTCACGGGCATCCCGGCGATCTCTGACGTGGCCAGCAGGTGCTCCGTCCATTCCGGCGATGCCGCGTCCGCAGCCACAATGTTCTTCTTCGTGTTCACGCGTACCTCCTTTACTCCAGGCAGCGCGGAGAGCGCCTGCGCGATGGCGAGGCGGGAGGTGCGGGGAAAGGCTGGCACCGTTGTGTCCCCGGACGAAACAGCACTGTGCGAGCTGTCAGTGGCGAGGTGGGCACAGAAGTTGTGGGAACCCCGGCAGTAGCATCGGGATCCACGGAAGGAGGTGCAGTAGGCGCAGGTGAACTACAGGGAGCCGTAGGTCGTGCGGCAGGAGGGATGGCAGGCTCGGTCCCGGGAGAAGGGACGCTGTTCCCGGCTAGGCCCGGTGGCAACGCAGAACGCTGGCGGCGTTTCTGCACCTTTGACAGAACCTGCTGAAACTCGCCCTCGGTGGTAATGCCACTAGCCGGGGTGAAGTGGCGATCGTCTTCACCTGAGACACGTGGCGGCAATTTAGTCGTCGATGCAATGTGTGGCGCAGTCCCGACTGCTTGCAGCTTGCGCGAGGCACCCTCATCATCACTACCGAGCTCGCTGGGATGCGAACGCTTACAGGTAGTAGTGGTGTCCATATCTTCGAGGTTTGCGTCTATCGTCAGTGGGACGTACTGCGGTTCGACGGGAGACGCGCCCGGCAACCCCGTAACAGCGACGAAATCCCCTGCAAGCAGTACATCCGAAGAGCTCGTGGGGGTTGTCGAGGGCGCAACGGCTGTATCGAGGGAGCCGGTCGATGGTGTCTGCCGAGCCGCCGCAGTGGCCAGGGAGGCAGCAGCGGCGGTATCGGAGCAGGAGGATCCCGAAGTAGGCAGGTTCCCGGCGATCTCGTGCAGCTGCTTGGCGGGGTCGTTCGTCAAAAGAGGCGGCGTCGCGAACATCCCCGTTTCGGAGGTGGTCGTTGAGGAGGCAGTAGATGTCGGCCGTTCGCTGATGGCCCGGCAGAGGCGTTGCGCCTGCTCGTGGTGCAACCGCACTGCCTCAGCGCTGGCGATGAGCTGCCACAGAGATCGTGGGCAGGCGATGCTCACCGCGCGTTTGCGCGACGAGCTGCGTACGAGGGAACGCCGCGGGTGGTTGGTCGGCTGCGCCGGTGAAGCTGGGGGCGCCCCTGCCATTTTAGCCGCGAAAAACGGCTGCGCTAGACAAGCGCGCAGATGGCAAGAACTACGTCCAGCTTGTGGATAGCAAAAGGTGAAGAGGAAATCGGCGGAGACGACGTCGTTGACCGGGCGAGCAGGCAGCGAGGACGATGGTCAGGCGAACGGGCTCGGCGAAGTCCACTCACCAACCGGAGAGACGGAGACGCGGGCACACGGCAGGAGTCATGAGCTAGTCAACGTCGGTGGCGCCATCTCTCGGTGGAAACGACCAATAGGGAGAGGGGAAAGCGACGGCCGATCGAGCGCCGTTTGACAGGCACAGAGTTGCTCGGTGAAGTGGGCCCTGCGGCTCTACGAGGCGGCGGCCACATCACGCCTGCGGTACGCCCTCCCGCTGGTGGCGCTGCCGCCACGCCGCCTCGAAAAGTTGGAGCTGCAGCACCGGGCGGCCATCCGACTCTGCCTGGGCGTCCCCCGGAGCTCCCAGATTGCCGCTACCCTTGCGGAGGCTGGAGCATGGCCCCTGTCGCTCTTCTTCCTGCAGCAGGGGCTGAGGCACGTCGACCGCCTCCACCATGCTCCTGATGGCAGAGGCCTGCTGCGTCGCCTCCAGTCCCGGCCTTCCTCAAGGATGGGTCAGCTGTGCCGCCTCTACGAGGAGGTGGTTGGCAACCCACCGCCGAATGCGGTACAGCTGCCCCCACCGCAGAGGCCTCCTGTCCCCATCGCCACGGAGCTGCCCGGGATTTCGAAGAGGCGCTCACCCGCTTGCGCCCTGCAGCAGACGGCCGCCTGCCTCCTGGACGAGACCCTCGGAGACCACCTCCTGGTGTACGTCGACGGTTCGGTGGTACCGGACACCGGCTCTGCCACGGCGGCCTGCACGGCACCAGCCCTGCAGAAGAGCAGGCAGTGTCGACTGCCCAGACACGCCAGCTCGACTGCAGCGGAGGTGGCAGGCCTCCACCTGGCCGTCGACCTACTCTCTGAGGAGCTTCCTGGGGTACCAGCGGCCATCCTCTGCGACTCCAGGGCAGCCCTCCTCGGCCTGCAGAGGCCAGAAAGCGCCAGCCTTGGAGTCGCACTGCTGTCTACCCGGCTGACAGCGCTGCAGGACGCAGGCCACCCGGTGTCCCTGCACTGGATCCCCGCCCACGTAGGGATCTCGGGCAACGAGGCAGCCGACACCCTGGCGAAGGACGCCCACCACTCCACTGTGCCCCTCAGTCGGGCCGTGACGGAGGGCGACTTCACAGGACTGAGGCTGCGGCGACACCTGGCGACCCACCACCCAGACAAACGGGTGGCACTGGGATGCCCCCCACGACCACTCCCCCAGCGAGGCCTGGCTCGCAGGGAGACCTCGCTCCTTCTCCGGCTCCGCATCGGCTGCAGCTGGACGGCAGCACGCAGCTACCGACTGGGACGAGCGACGTCCCCGGCCTGCAGCTCCTGCGGGGAGCCGGAGACGATCGGACATCTCCTGCTGGCCTGCCCGGCGTACCTCCAGCAGCGGGGCCCACTCCTGCAGGAGTTCCGCCGCCTGGGCCTCCCCTGTGGCAAGGAGGAAGATCTCCTCTTCCCCGGCCGACACCACCTTTCTGCACTTCGAGGCGTCGTGGAGTTCCTTGACTCGTCAGGGCTCTCCGCACGCCTCTAAGGACATTTCTACAAGCGGGAAGGCCTCACGGCCTCCCACTCCACCCCGGGCCTGACCGGCCTGGCACAACACCCCTGCAGACTCTGCAGCACACCAAGGCCTTCCATCTCGGCCTGATACGTGCCGCCTATGCCTGCCGGTTTTGCTTCGCCCAGCCATGGCGTCTCCACTCTATCCCTTCTTTCGCTCCCACTTACCCCTCCCCGTTGGCGCTGAGCCGTGCTCCCTCAAGGGCTGCAGAAGATAGCGCCAACCTTTCCCTTTCCCTCAAGAACCACTTACCACAGGCACAGAGTTATCGAGGAGGCTATGGCACAACACGTGTAGTTAGCAAGCACGATTGCTTACCTTTTCAATGGCACGACGCTCTCCAAGTTGCCGGTGCTGCGTCGACGATGTTACTCCCAGCATACATGCCGCTGCGTAGTGGACGATCTGAGGCACGCTACCAATAGGAATTATTTCTTTGCGATGTCCACCGAACTTTTCATGACAAGACACAAAGGCCACGGCACAAAAATCGTTGTTCCATGTTTGCCTAGCGCGCCACGCATACGCCGAGTTTGCAGCGAGACACAATGTATCTTCTGGCACTTTTGTGCACGCTAACTACGTCCCATTTCATTACAGCAAACACAAAAACACACGATCAAGCAGCTCACACAGACGACCGGCACGTTGAAGACGATGGATGGATGGATGGATGGATGGATGAGGCTGAACCACAGAACACCCATCTGAACCCTTTAAATCGGGCGGTGGCATACGCCACCTAGCCATGACTATTAACATAATTTGTACTTTGTGGTGGGTGAAATTTCACCCCTGCCTTAATTTTATCCACCAATCACATAACCTCTGTTTGGTTATTTCTACCCGCTTAAAGTCTATTTTGCCTTCACTGTCCCTAAACCCCAATGCTTTGAAAAAATCAGCCCCGTTGCCTTGCACTGTAGGGTTAAGCCCCTTACAGAAAAGTATGAGGTGTTCAGCCGTTTCCTCTTCTTCTCCACACGCACAGCACAACGTGTCTATACCTTGGTTACAGTGTTCTAGAAGGTTTTGACCTTCTAGAACACTGTACCTTGGTACTTGACTCGGTACATCTTAGTCCGGGTGGATGGATGGATGAGGCTGAACCCTTTAAATCGGGCGGTGGCATACGCCACCTAGCCATACTCCGCATGAAAAACAACAGCGCCACCTGCGTACTTGTGAGGTTGTTGTGGCCTCCGTGACGCCAAACACATTAACCAGTAAACTCGTGTTTTGTGTCATGTTGCGCCCAGCTACGTATATATGTTGCGAGATAAAACAAACCACCGAACACTCCCTATTTTGCGCTATAGTTTATCGTAGAAAGAAAATTTATGACGTATTTTTAATTTTGAATTGCTTCTGCCGTCTGCAGCCAGCAAAAGCATGGCCTTAGAGATCTGGTTATATTGTCCTTTGAAAGCCATCGCTGGGGCGTGATTTGAATGATTTGTGTTCTACCTGCGCCGGTACTTCCTTGTAGATAACTTCCTGATGTCGTTAACATCAACTTTAGCACCAGAAATTGTTGGAACGATCTCTGAGGTACACATGTGCAGTGTGCGATGTTTCAGTGCGCGTTGCAACTGTCGGAAAGCATCAAATCTACGATATTCCTTCGCTCGTGTGGCGAAGGTTACACCCGTGTCGTCCGAATCTTGCTTTCGTGTTTGTGCGCTTAATGAGCATGGGTTGCGCTCCTGTCGTCCGTGCCTTCTATATTTATGTATCGTGCGACCCACGCAGATTCCTCGAAGGAGCCGATGTCTCTACAGCTTGCATGTGTCCTATGTCAACAAGAATAGCTCTTTTACTGCTAAAAAAACTTAAAATTAAATGTGGAATACTCATTTCTTATATAGTTGGTTGTTCAATGAAGTATCAAAAATATTTATCGTACAATGTTCGTGCCATGGAGCTTGGACCCTTTCTGCACTATCACCAAGATCGACCCACTTTTTTTGTCAGCATCTCGAATATATTTTTATCTGCATCGTAACCATAGACAGCTTCGCTGTAAAAGAAAAAAAATGCACTAGTTGGCGTCACACACATTTTATGTAATGTGCTTTGACATTAGAAATAACAAAAAAAAGCTGTCTACTTTTTTCATCAGAAACCTTAAGGTGCATTGTCATTAGAGTCTCTGATGTACAGTCAACCACAAAAGTTTGCGGACCACGCGAGCGCGTGGCCAAGAGCCTCTTCGCGACACTTCCGCTACGTCACCAGCGATCGACAGCAGCGCTACGTTGAAGACGCATCCCTCCTTAAATCTATGGCCTGTCTATTTTCGCACTGTGCGCAAATATTTTCTACCTATCTCTTTCAACGTGACGCGCTCTTTGTTAGCCAGGGCTACTTGCTTATATTTTGAGAGCAGAATATCAGTACAAGTAATCAGACAGCGTATTCTTCGGCTGTTATCAGTTCTATTTACGCGTAGCCACGCTGTTTTTTTTTTTTTTTTTTTTCGTGAGTGCGTGAGTGAGCGGTGAGGCAGCCATGAGACACAGATGCTTAGTCAGTAGGCAGAATTTTTCCGTTCCTCCCCCATCGCTAAGTGCCAGTAGCGGCCGGGATTTGATCGTCTGCGCCCAGGTTTTGCTGCGCAAAGCCCGAACCACCGCGCTGCTATAGTGGTTACATTTAGAAAAATAAGAAATAATCGGGTGCGATGACTCTTTTTATAACCCTTTGCGACACGGCGTCCTCGTTTGGGGACTCGAACTTCGGAGGCGCGTCCCACGCCACGTGTTTCTTCAAATGACCTAAAACTCAGTGTGCACATTCGTGTCCGCTTCCTGATGGGACAACTAGCGGTCAGTTAACTTCATTGTCCTGCGTATTGCTGCAGATGATCACTTTGCTGGAGACACTACCATGTTAGACAATCGTTCGACGTGCCGCGTTCCAAGACCAACGTCAAGAGTATTTTTTTTCTCCGGTCGACACGAATACAACCGAAAAAGCAAGTGTGCATGCGTTTCGGGCCTAATAGTTGATTCTTTTTATGCAAGCATTGAAGCTGACGGATTTCAGAATAATTAGATAATGAGTTATACGCTAATTAATTTTTTTTACTGAAACTCGCACAAAACAGCACATTGATTCGTCTTCTTTCTTGGAATGTAATAGTGAGCGTCTTGAAATGATGCCATGCGCATTTGACGCATTTGCAGACAGTGCATCATGATTCGTGTCTGAAGGGGATGAATTTATTCACAAGACATTTACAGAAGTGTCATGAAACATAGGTCTCTCAATGATCTAGTAGGAAGTGAAATGTCCGCCGTTTTCTAGCACCTTATTGATGCGTGTGGGCATCGACTCGTACAAAGATTCAGTAATTTCCGGTCGACCGCGCAGGCTTTCCCATTCTTGTGCGATCGCTTGCCACAGCGTATCGGCCGTGCGGCCGCGGTTGGCTCGTGTGGACAGCCGTTTCTTCAACATGCCCCAGACATTTTCTATGGGATTCAAGTCGGCGCCACATGGAGGCCACTCAAGCTGGCAAACAGCATGTTCTTCTAGCAATGACTGGACGATACGTGCTTTATGGATCGGGCTGCGGTCGTGTTGAAAAAAATAGCAGCCGTCGCTGAAGGGACCGTCCAGCGCATACGGAACTAGGTGTCTAGTGATGACGTCGCAGTACCGTGACGCAGTGAAGGGCCCTTCCAGACGCACAAGGGGACCAAGGCCATCTTTGCTGATTGCTCCCCACACGCTCACGGAACACCGTCCACTGGATAGAACACTCTGTGTGTAATTAGGCAGATATCTGCAAGAAATAGCATACAATTGGGTTCCAGCGGCGCGTCTAAAAATGTTGTGATTCCTCTTGCGTATGAACTTTATAATACTGTTATAGAGTTGCAATAGAAAACGTGCAAACATCATTAGATAGTACTGAAAGACCCACTGGCAGCTTTTAATTAGCTTCAGAGTAAGTAGTACTATGAAACAATCGTTAATGTTTTCAACCTAATACCACTACAGAAAAATCTCGTAATGTCCAAAAGCTCATTTTACGTGAAACATGTTGTGATGCAGAATTAGCTTCGTGAATTAACTTCCAATACACTGTAAACACATCTGCAGTTTAGTGGACGCCAAACCCGCTTCCGTTGGTCCCAGCGCATGGAAAAAGTTGACTCGTCGCTAAAGATGACATCGCCCCATTTCTCTGTTGTCCAATCTTTCATTGCTGTAGCGAACATGAGTCGTTCTTGTAGCTGGCTGTCTGAGAGGCAGGGCTTCTGTGCTGCTACGAAAGACTGCAGGCCAAGCTCACTCAGCCTTCTTCTTACAGTCTCAGACGATACCGTGAGCGAGAGCGCTTCTCGGATATCCTCTGCACTTTGAAAAGGATCAGCCACGATGGCGGCCGTAATCAGGCGGTCCTCTTCCTCAGTCGTGGCCCTTGGACGCCCACTGCGCTCCATATCTGTGAATCTGTCATCGTCGCGGAAAGCTTGAATAATCCTATTCACGGCAGTCCGGCTCCTGTTGGTTCGGCGGCAGATTTCGCGCTGAGGTATTCCCTCTATAAATAAACGCACAATGTGCCTTCTTTCGTCAAGTGGAACACGCAGCGGCATCTTTCCAAATAGGCAATCACCACGTGGCCTGAAGCAAGTCTACTACGTTTTCAGCGACTGATGCGAAGATGCGCCTATGTGTGAAAGAAAATTTTCTGTGCATCCGCTTTTTCTTTATTTTTGATGACAGTGAAACATCTCCCTACCCTTTCTCTCAAGACGCAGAAGCAGCAACACTCATTGGACCAAGATGCTGCCAACCAAAGTGCGCCAGTAAACGTCGCGTAAAAAAATCGTCGCAGCGCTTCGTGAAACTTATCTACCCACTGGCACACCAGTCGACAAAGGTTGCAGTGATTGCTCCGATACTGCTATCAAGCCAGATATGTGGCGGTCTTATCGCAGACAGCGCTCTGCGTCAACACAACGAACTAACAATGTCATGCACGGGAATAAAAAATTAACAGGCAGGCGAGTACCAAGAGGGCTCATATCCGGGAGAGCGCCCCTGTCGCCGCTAGGTGGCGCGGATAGGCAGTCTGGCACGCGCTCGCGTGGTCCGCAAACTTTTGTGGTTGACTGTACTTGTAATGCTAAACAACATTAGACGGTGCATTTCTGATGCCTGTCTGATGACACATTAGGAATGCATCAGGTCCTAATCAGAAACTCATTGTTAATTTTCATAAGGGGCCTCAGCACCCGATTTTCTAAAGTAATGCTTCTATACGCTTGATAAATTATCGGATATAGATAATTTTTTCATCTGTCTGACCCGCAGGCAGAGCAGTCAGTGACGATGCGTCCAAGTAGCGACAAATGTCGTAGAGCTAAACCTGTCAGAAACAAAAAAAAGGGTGCCCAAAGGAAAACCAAAGTTCGTTTATGAATATAAGCATATCCTTAGAGTTCTCGACTTGTCATCGTCGCGCCCAGAGTGAACTGAAACCTAGAAATCAGCTGCATGAATGGTACGACATTGCTGGTCTACATAGCGGACGGAACGCCTCGCATGACTGACAGTTGAAACCGCGCAGAAAAACACGTGCGCTGGGCATGCCGCCGATGCCGCCGCTTCGGGCGCGTCGTCCGTCGAACCAGAAGCTGTCAGCAGACGGCGTGCCCCACAATTCCTTGCGATTGCTTGTTTTACCGGTAATCTAGTAGTGGCGGACAAAGGGAGAGCCTTTCTTTATCCTAGAGCCGCTTGGCGCTCCAGGATAACTGACGCGCACCATGCGAAAACATTAAATGCCCCATGAAGCGGAAAATTCAGCGTTGGCGTGACCACGAGGAGTTAACTTTTTGAGGAAAACGCTGCTTTTATTCATTGAAGCCCGAAAGTAACTGGAACACCAATGCATTTCGTCGGACACTTTGAAAATTACTATCTCGGAACTGGTTCAGTCCTGAGAATTCGTTCCACGTGGCTATGCCTTGCGAACTTAGCGGCTATAATTCATAGATTTAAACATGTACCTAAAAATAAATAATAAAAAAGGTAATTAGCGTAATTATGTTAATTATTAAATTAGGCGTTTTGATTTCTCGTGGAATAATGTCCGCCTCATCGAGTAGTTTAGGTAAAGGATTATAATTGTGCTATCTGCCACAGGCAATTTTTTAAAATTTGGTGCAGCTAAAATGAAACACTCTGTACTCAAACAGGATTGCACTAGCTCTCACAGAGGGCGACACTTATACCACATTATCCCCTTCGGGAAAAAGGAAAGTGACAGTTCAGCGAGAAGTACACCAGGGTGTACTGCTTAATGCCATAAATGTATCCCTTCCAAGTTTACAATACAAAAATACACCAGTCATTGAAGGCACCAGAACACATACACAGTCTTTGACGCATCAGTCTATGACATGTCCTGTGCCTGAACTGATATCACTGATCCACATTCATTTTTTCACACCATTGCACACTTGCAATAAACAGTACAAAATAGGAACAGATTGTATGAAATATAATGCACTGCACAACAAACAAAAAAACATTGTACACACCACCCAGAAAAATAATTTACGACACTATCTCTGTGGTGTCACGGCGAGGCCCCTAGCCGTGGCATCTCAGAGAAGACACTACGCCCTACCCTTAAGAAACAAAATCGTGGAGCCACTGAGGCCGTTTCTTAATCCGACGAGGACGCGTGCGGACCTCGGAAAAACTTTGCGTTTTGAGACTCTCATTGGTCGACTTTGAATACCCTGTCATCCCACTACTATTAACCTCTCCCGGGTTTCAAAATTCAATGTTGGTATCGCGAACAACAGAAGAGGGTTGCCCAGGAGGCTCCTCTTGACGTCCCAACAGGCCCTGGGGAGCTACCGATTTCGTCATAGAATGAAAGAACACTTCTGACTGTACAGACTCGGAAGTGGTACTGTGATCTGAACTACTTAGCTGTGCAGTGGCGTACCAACCAGTTCTCGAGGGGGGGGGGGGGCAAACTGCAAAAAATCTGACCTCTCTCTCTCTCTCTCTCTCTATATATATATATATATATATATATATATATATATATATATGGTGGACTTGGAAGCACCGAACAAGCACGGATGCTGATCAAATTTTTTCTGATCGCACAGATCGTGCTGCCGAGGACCGGATTCGTCAGCGCGGGTCTGAGCATGCGCTGCATCGGGCCCATCTGCTGCTACCTCCGGCTGTCTGCCCTGCTGGCTTCATCAGACGAAACACGTCGCAAGAATCTATACCACGTGCTCTGCACTGGGACCACCTGACCAGCACGGTGACGTCGACGGAGACATCATGGGATAAAAGCAGCAGCCATTTCGACATGGACTTGGAAGCACCGAACAAGCACGGATGCTGATGAGCAAGGATGTCTGACATTTAAATTGATGGGATTTTGTGAGGGATAGTGTGAGGGGTTGGGGTTCGAAGAGGACGCCATCGCTCGGTTAGTAGACGCTCGAGCTAAGGCCTGTTCGTTCCCCTGTACCCCCGCATGTCCCAGGCACCAGAGTAGGCGATGGCGGTGGTTGAACGATTTGGGGATTATCGTGAGGCTAGCCGCAGTCACGTGCCCCTTAAGAATCATGCGACATGTTTCCCGATACTGGATGAATTGTAACTTTGTAGTCTCCGCAGAGCCTAGGACTGCCGTCTTTCTTTTACACCACCACAAGCAGGGTTGCCCAGGCGCTATGTGGTACTTGTCGTAGCATGCCCGTTTCCACCAAAGCATGGAGTTTTTTTTCTACTTTCTCTTTAAGTGCAAATGAAACAGACCTGGCACGACAAAATACTGGCACAGCGTTTGCATTCAGGGCTATTTTTGCATCAAAATTTTTCACGGTGCCTAGTGTCTGAGAAAACACTGCAGGGTACTTTTTCTGCAATCAAACAACTCTGTCCTCTGCAGTTACCTGGCCAATCTCGTCCCAGTCTAGCTTAAGACGTTCAAGCCAGTTCCGCCCAAGCAATGCTGGTAGTTTCCGTCTGTTATCTTTAACTACTACTACTGGCAGCATCATGCTCTGATCTTTGTACACTACGGATACTTCACACTGCCCTTTAAGTACCATTTGTTCTCCTGTGTACGTGCGAAGTTTCACTCTGGTGGGCTGACATGCGATATATGGGCAAAATGTGAATCGTACACGTGCTCTGGTACTACACTCACAGCCGCTCCCGTGTCAATTAGCATGTTAAGCGGTTTACCTTCCACCTGAATGTTGATATCAAAAGACGAGTGTGTCATATTTACAAAATAATACACTTCGTGCTCGGAATCCTCATCAGAACATTCTACTGTATTTGTTCTCTTTGACTGTGCTGCTGTGCACATTTTTTTTCAAGTGTCCTACTTTTGAGCAGTTACGGCACACAAGGTTTTTGTGCCAGCTACCATACGCTCGAAAATTGCCCTCTGCTGCATCTTTCACATCGCTCTTTCTTAGGAACGTGGCTCACTTGCGCCTTTTTAGTCCATTTCTTCGAATGGCTCCTAACGGCATTTAACGACTCCTTGTCCCTTCCTTTCATAAGCGCTGCCTCTCTTGCCGCCATTTCTCGGTCCAAGGCAATCTTGCAGGCGCTTTCAAAGGTCAACATCTCTTCCGCGAACAAAGCGCGCTGGATTTCCTCGTTCCGTACCCCTGCCACGAGCCTGTCGCGGAGAGCATCCTGTAGGAAGTCGCCATAGTTGCATTTTCTAGCCAGGTGTTTTAACTCGACTATGAAATTCTCTACGCTTTCACCTTCGTGCTGAGTCCGCTTATTAAATCTACAGCGCTCAGCTATCACCGAGCTTCTTGGACTGTAATGCTTTTCTAGCAAACTCTTGGCTTCAGCGTATGTTGTCTCGCTTGGGGAACCTGGTACTACAATGTTCTTCAAGACTTCATAAGCTTCAGCTCCTATCACCGTCAAGAACACCGGTAGCTTTTTTTCCTCTATGTCATTCGCTTGCACGAACAGTTCAAATCGCTCTTATTAAACAGCGAAAGGCTTTCACGGTCCCTTAGGTAGCTGCACGGAAAGCACGGACAATATTTGCGAGAAAGGGGCTCCTATATTACCCATAGCGAGAAATGTATCCACAAATTACACCTCATTATCCCCATGTGTTTATGAGCCGCACTCTGTGGCCTGTATTCCGTATTATGACACAAAATATAGTTTGTGCAGTGTCAGTAGCCTAAACGTATAACAGGAAATTGAAGCCATCAGATCAGCTTTCATATATGATAAATTGAAAGAAAGAAAACTGAAACTGTACTTCATAATACTTGCACTGCAAACTTTGATGCATGTGATTAATTTCAATTTCCTATCGGTTCCAGGGTAGAAATATGCTGTTCAGTTGGTAAACACACTTTATTTTGCAAAATTTGGTATGAGTTGTGCCCTCCAACATATGTTCCTAATGGTCATGCACATTTCTCTTTATCAAATATATCGTCGAAACATCACTAAGTCGAATTGTGAATCACCTAACTTAAACTGGCTTCTCAACATAGGGGAAATGCCGTAGGAATTTGAGAATGTAATAAAACACAATCATTTGTTTGCATAAACTTCCTGGCTATAGGCATGTAATAAACAGCTCAAATGTATTACACGGCTTTGTCTTTTCGTAGCAATTTCATCCACTGCCTTTATAAGCAATGTATGTTTTTTTTTTATTTTAGCGCGTGAGTCCAGAAACACATAGCAACTTATTTAACAAAGCGATATAAGTTTCAAGAGCTTGTTGATTAGGTTGTCCTTTGAGCAAGGACGACGAGAGACTTTCATGCACATAAAAATAAGCGGTTAAGAGCGATAACTGATTAGTTATTGCAGAAGGAAAAACTGAGTTTAGCTATGTAGTGTTAAACTATATGCAGCTTTAAATAATGCACATATTTTATACATCGCCGGACAGGGGTCATTGGAGATCGCTGGGAGAGGCCTTCGTCCTGCCATGAACATAAAAATAGGCTGATGATGAGGATGATGATGAAACGTTGCCGGAGGTGACCGCCCCCAATCCAAGAATTACTTTTTACAGTTTAATAATTTATTTATTTGCGCCGTCAGCGCTCGAAGGCATTACGGAAGGGAGTGGGTTGACCAGGCTAAACAAATAATGCAATGATTAAAAAAGAAACTTTCTAATCATATGATGTTAGCTGGTGGTAAGTGGAAAAAGCTTCAGTGCGCACAAGAAAGGCAGTTTTACAATTATGCCATAATAACTGATATGACAAAGAATTAAAAAGGAACATAGTAAGTAATTAACAAATTCAGATTACACAACGTATGCTAGTTGATGTTGCATGAAACTTGCGTTTATTAGTACTCTTTAGGATTTCCTTGGGGAGACGATTCCATTCAAGGGCTGTGCGAGGCATGAAAGAGCTTAAATCAAGTTAATGTGACTAAATCTTATATGTATTTTGTACAGCTGATCAATACGATGCGATATATGTTGTGACGGGTATACAGTCGTACCCGGATGTATCAAACCAACTTATAACGAATTATTATGTATATCGAACAGCTGTAAAATCGACCCTTTGAAAATTCCATGCAAATGTATCGGGCTGGTGCACGCGTATATACTCGTAGAACGCCCGTTCAACAGCACATTCGATATATCGAAAGCGGCGCCGCGCAGAAGACCTCATAGTGCACTTCTTGTGCACTTTGAGGTATTCTGGCACCTGGAGGTGGAGAAGAGATTGTGCAGTCAGTTGAGCCCCGTCGAGCTGTTCGGCTAGCCCTCATGCTACCTCGGACGTCAACATTCCTTCTATCCGATTTTGGAGGCGTCGTAGTGTGGGTTGAGTGCCTATTCACGAGTTTATTTTCCGCAAGCGATGGCTGCTACAAGTGTAAAGAAAAGAATAAGCTTGGACTTTTCAATGAAGTTGAAAGTGATCCAGCAATTTTTTTGCGGGTAAATAAAGTGTGCTTGTTTTTTTTTCCGAGTTGCGTGCAGTAATTTAGCGGCTCTCTGACGCACCAATCCGTATGATACCGTTTGCCTCAGGGCCTATTATTTTATATATCGAATTACCTATATATCAATTTTTTTTGTCATTCCCTTCAGATTCGGTATATCCGGGCTCGACTGCATCAGTTTAGGGTTTACAAATTCAAGTTTAGTTTTATTTGAGGTTAGAGTAACTATTCGATCATAAGTTGAACATATAAAACGAGTGGAGTAATTTTGAGTTCTAATGAGGTAATAAATATAATGAAATTTCACGCATTGGATGCATACTCAAATTTTGTTCCCATTAGTGTTTTCTATAGTAGTAACTTGAGAGAGGATGGTGGCACTATAAGTGTACCGGAGAAAATAACCCAACGTTTGATCCGCATTGCACTATAGTGTCGATAAACCAAGTGAGATTAGCGGTAATAGGTTGACCATGTAAGATTAGTGGTACTATGAGCACGTAAATACTTCATGAATATACAGGCTCTAACACCGTGTTGTTAAGTACGTCGAAGAGCTGTTTTGAATGGGAGTTGCTCAGATGATGTTGCTGTTACGTCTGGTGTGCCTTGCGGCACACCAGACGGGGCCGATTCTTTTTTTTTTTTTTTTAATGCGGAAACATTATATGCCCCATTACGCGAGAATCCGACGTTGTAGTCGGCGGCGTCACCGAATGACGGTACCAAAAATGGCCGGCGGCAAAGAGTAAAAAACGCATCAAAAATGCTCGAATTGACGACAAATTAAGTGGGGAGGTTCCTGTAAACGAAGTAAATTAATCCCTTTGAAAGGAAAAATACGTAAATTTTCAACTGAACCGCTATTCTGGACATTCCGCCATTTTCTTCGAGGCGTGACGTAGGCGCGACGCTTACAAAATGGCGCAAATAGCCCCGTTTTGCTTTCGCAACGTGACGCAAATTTGACGTTTCGCCTAAGAAACTGTAATGTAGGCATTGAAGTTAGCATTCTTGATAAATCAAAACAGTTTTCCTCCCCAGTAAAAATAAAGCAGCTAGCTCAAAGCGTACGATTATATCATCAAAATCGTTTCCCGCTTCCCTCGTCTGCATGCGCAAAACCTGTCGTCTGCTTCATTAGTTAGGATGCGTGTCCTCGGGAAACGGAATGAGTCATCGTATATTGGCGCCCACGCGCTTGCTTTCTACCTTGAGACAACATGCACGACCTACCAGTGATGATGAGCGCACGCTCTAGCCCGCGTTATCGCTATCTCGTGAAACGTAAGTGACTAAGCCCGATTCGTCTGGCCGAGAAGCGGCAGAATAGACAGTTTTAGTTACACGTACGCAGAGGCTTTGCGTACGCAGACTTCTACGTGTAAGCAGTGCGCATGCGCAGAACGTAACGGCCGCGCGCTGGTCTCACGGACGTACGTGAGATTCGATTTTTTACGCGTGTTTCTTGCGCACGTAGACAGCTTCGCGCGGGGGTTTCGCGAGATCACGAACAAGCGATAGCGTGCTGAGCGTGCGCACATGGCTTGCATGGAAACACGGCGACAGGATGACTGGTCATATATTTCATTCCATCTCAACGATGACAGCAGATAACGCTTGCACAACACACTTCCGGGCATTGCGGAGACGATGACCGGCACGCATCAATGCACATCACTGGCTTCACTGAAATACTCATCTTCAATTGAATTATTCATATTTACCGATAGATGTAGCTACCTGGTGCGTCGCGCACGTGTAGCTAAAAGCGTTTCAGATGGCGTGCACGTAAGGTACGTAGACTGTTCACGGTTGCGTACGTGAAGTCTCCACGTACGTGTAACTAAAACTGTCTAATATCATCGATAGCGTTGTGCGTGACACAGGCCACAGGTATCCGCTTGCGCGACGCAAGCGCCGGCACTGCCATCTCTTGTTCACTTCGCTGCTTACTCGCAACGCGAGAGCAAACTTCAATACGCCGCCTTGCGTACAATTATTTTTATAAATTATAGAGTCGCCGTTGCCATAGCCTTTGATGACGCTTAAAGGCATTAATATTGATTACAATACAAACGCAGTAGCGAAAAGTGCAAAAATTCGCAAGAAGTTTGCTAGTTTCAACCAATATTATTTCAAATAAACGTGTTTTTAATAGAAATGATGGTTCAAAACACAAATTCCAACACCACCCGAGAGCGATGCAAATGCTATGAGCACGCGTTGTGAACAAAATATTTTCATGGCCCCAAAATGACAGGGAAAATGCGGCGATACGCATGCCTCTCGACTGACACTGCATATGGCCGCTCATTACCATAATTCGCGCGGCTCGTCGCACCACAAATTATGGCGGAAAATCTGTGCAATGGCGGCCCAGCGCAACGTCACGCAACGTCAAATTGACGTTTACGAAACGGCCCTTCCTGTGACGCTCTTCACGGGATATTCTTTCAGCCAATCAACAACTGACATGCCGGCTATCTTGGAACGCCACCACATATTCGCGAAACTGCAGATGCATTCCACGGGCTTCTGCACGCTACCGTACACTTTCTTTTTAAAGCGCTAAAGTCGCAATATAGGTGCCAAGGACCACAAAAAAGTATTAGTCGATAAAATTTGCAGCTCATCGTCACGTTTCGTCATTCTGACGAAAACGCAAAATTGCATTTTGCAAAACTTCCGTTTCCCGGCACAAATTTCAAAACACGTGACCTCTGGACAGCCAATGTGACAGCCAAGATGGCGGATAATGGCGGCCGTGCAGCCGCCATGCGTGTCCAGAATAGAGCGTCTGGCTGGGGATCGAGCTCGGGCCTCCGGGCCGCGAGACGAGCGCGCTCCTCCGACGCCACAGCGGCTCCATGGTTGCGATTCACTAAAGGTGCGCCTAGTGCGTGCGTCATTGCACACGTCACGTCGAAGCCATCTGGCTGACTAACGTGTGGCCTATAGTGCGTGCGTCGTTCGGCACATGACGGCGCAGCCAATGGGTAGGGGTGGCGCCTCGTCATGAGCGTATAAAATGACTAAATAAAATAAAATGTATTAATGTCCAATTGAACGCCGCGGAGCACTCCTTCGAGCTATGAACTCGTGGGCAAGCGAGTGCGTTCAGACGCTTGGCGCGTTTTCATTTGGCCTCACCGAGGCGCTTTTAGAACGCAGTGGAGGGCTTACGCGGAAACGGAACATGCGGAAAAGACATTTTGCAGGCGCACAACGAACGTATATCATACACCACCCTGAAATACACCACTAAGTTGTGAATATTGCATTTCAAACATTATGACAAATTCGCGTAAGTTTTAGGGTATGGCAAAAAAATTGTTCGCTTTTGATGCTCCAACGGGTGTGCAACGGGTGCAACGGGTCCAACGGGTGCAGAAATGCCATACTTATTTTTTCTGGCTGAGTTGCTGATTTGTAAACTTCATGCTTCTATTTTTTCCAAATTTACCAACATCCTATAATTCTGGTAAACATTTACACTATCTAAGCCAAAATTATATTTGCTACAATCTCTGCAATTTAACTTTTTCGCTTAAATGCGACAAATTTCATTCAAATCGGTTCAGCGGTTTTCTCATAGAAGCATTCCTGCGTTTTACATGTATTTCAGTATGCGGCATCGAAACCCGAGCCACGGTGTAAGATATATCTTACACCGTGGCCCGAGCTAAAGCTTCCTCTTAAACAATGGATCACGCCACTTCTGTAGGAAACCCATGAAACAGAACCCTGACGTATACGCAAGACCGTGGCCATAGTGGTGCAGAAATAAAAAGTCCGCTCAAGAAAAAAAAAAAAATCACCGGAAGCTTCGCGGGAGCCGTTATCTGGGCCAGAAATCTCTCCGGAATGCAGACGAGCTTTCTGGCCAGGTGTCTAGCAAAACCGTCTATTCATTGTCAGTAGAGCAAGTAGCTGGCCGTCTTCGAGATAACGCTGATACACAAGCGCGCTCGTTTCCAAGTGCCGAGGTGACACGACAGTCTTAGGGTGTGCTTCTTTTTATTGTGTTTTCTTTAGTTGTGCTTCATGACATACGTCACAGCGGGAATTTCGAATTCTTTAAGGTCGGTACGCCACGTGGTGTCGGAAAAAGGAAACTGAACGAAATGTCCCCAATTCCTGGCTATGTGTACACTCTGGTACATGCCCAGAAGCCGTCGTGGTGCATAATTTATCGCAAGTAACCAAGTTGGCGTCTAAGAGGTTCATTGAAGAGCGCTACACGCATATTAGCAGATAGCCATGCGAGCGGCCCACATTTTTAGACTGCACTATTCTGGGATCGGCCCATATATTTGGTAGGATAGATATAGAGCTAGATAAATCCAGTCAATTTCTTAACAAAACGTCGTTTTATGCATCCAAGCACTTAAGTAACTGGCGTGCCAATGCATTTATCCGCAAAGTGCGGGAAATAATATCTCGAAACTGGTGTCACCGTGAGAATTCGTTCCAAGTGGATCCGCCGTGCAAACTCTAAGGTTAGAATTTGTAAATTGCAGTATGGACCATAAGGTTAGAAAGTTAATTAGTGATTTTTTGTTACTTAGCCGATTATGCACTTCAGCTTTTTCTGCCTGTCCTCTTCGAGTAGACCAGCTCATGAACTAGAATTGTGCTATATTCCACGGGAAACCTGTAAACATTTATGAAAGTGTTCGCTGAAACTCCCGGTATTCAAACACACACACACACACACACACATATATATATATATATATATATATATATATATATATATATTGTGAGAACGCTGACGTGAATAGTGGATAGGAGCCAACCATAGACAGGGAAGAGGACGGACGCGCGAGCTGCGGCACCTTAGTTGGACGACCAATACACGTCTCGGAGCTCAAGCGCTACGTTTCGCCCCCCTCTTAGGCCTCACGTTACTCACGTGACCCCCCTTGCTGGCTTATTGACCACTGAAGTTCCAACCATTGCCATGCCAGCCATTTCATGCAATGCGCTGCGCATATTACAGATGTCCCGGTCCCCCTGCGCACTCCGCCATCGTCCCCGGCTCCACGACCAGTGCGTGCCCTATTACCACCATCTGGCTCGCCGGTCACCGACCGCTGGCCACCACACCGTCGCCACCTGGACAGTCATGGATTCTATGAACATCTCCGTCAGATGGGTGTCGCGGCTGCCTTGACAGCTGCAGCCACGGCCACTCATGGGGGAGTCACCGGAGCTGGTTCCCGAGCCGTTCCAGGGCCGTCTCCTCTCTGAACGCTATCCGTCCGAGCTGCCTCCTGTCTATACGCCAGAGGAAGACCGCATCCTCTGCCCTCTGTGCCGTGTGCCGGAGATCTCCTGGAGGGCTCATCATGCCGGCTCTCTCCACGGGGCCCGGCTCACTGCAGCTGGAATGTATCATCCTGGCCTTCAGCCGCCAGTTCCCGGAACCGTAGAGGCCGCTATTGCATTACTACGCTCACTGCGCCCCCACCTTCTTCGCGATGATGTCCTCGATGCACACCAGGAACATCCACCGGGTACCGAACCGGAGCCACAAGCGCCCCTGGAGGTCATCATCTCCCTCGAGTTGGATCCATGGTCCGTAGGGGGGGGGGGGGGCAGTATGGTGATGTCGGCCACATGTCAGCACCGCTGTGCGCAATCATCATCATCGGAGCTGGGCCTACACGCCCGTGTCACGCGCATCGAGCCTTAGGGCGGAGCAGGATCAGGAGGCTGGACAGCATTTGGCCTTGGGCTCTCGGCAGTAAGGGTTGTTCTTTGCTTGTCTCCCGCAGTCCGTGTCGTCTCTGAGAGCCTCAGTTGGTCACTGGCTCTAAAACCACGGCCCTGAGCCCACATTGGCGCCCAACGTGGGGCCCCGGCTGCATTCTGGGACGGACCTTGGTCGTGGGGAAGGCTGGAGGTACCCGTTCCACGGCTAGTAGGGTATCCAACCCGGCCATGGCGCGAGACCATTTCCGCGGTGCGAGCTGCACCTCTGGTGTCCGATGATGTGCGATGCCGCCGGTTCCTCCTCCGTCGCCGTCAGCGAGCCTGGCGTAGGTCCTGGTGGTGGCGTGGTCATCTACGCGCTGCTGCAGCTCCCGGTACCGCAGTTCGAGAAGGGCATCGCCAGCGCAGGTGACATCATGCGCGCGATCACACCAACACCACCTCAAGAGCGGCTCTGTGCCTCGGTGCGTGGTTCTCTTGTTCTCTGCTGCGGTGCGGTGTGGTCTCTGGTGGCAAGGCATTGAGTGGGCGGCGGCTCCTTCCGGCGACTTGGTGTGTGCTCTCGTCAGAACGAGGTCGGAGAAGAAAATGAGACCAGGTGTGCGCCAGGGGACGATTTAGGGCCTTTCGTTTCCTGCAAGACTTCAATTGCGAAGCTGCACCACCTGGTCTTTGCGAAGAGTCCGTAATGGAAGCCAGTCAGGTTTAGGGCCTGCGGGTTTCTGGAAGACCTCGGTGATTCGGCCTCGACGGCTCCGCCGATCCTGGTTCGTTGCATCAGTCTCCAAGGTTCACCCGCTGGTAGAAGTGTCATGCCGTCGCTGCCACCCACTGTGGTCCAGTGCCGTCAATGCCTTCGCAGCGCAGCTGCGGGGAAAAGCGCTGGCCATGAAGGAAAGAATGGCGCTAGCGAATGCTTGCACCCCTTGTGCCGATGACCAACTACACCACCCGCCGCCGACTCGTCGCTTCTCCTCGTTTTGTGCCTTGCGGTGTGGTTGCTGTGACGACGTGGCGGAGTGAGCGAGTGATTTTTCAACGCGGAGCAGCGGTGTGTGTGTGTCTTTCGTTGCTGTGTGTCTTGCGTTGTGATAAATGGCCATGCTCAGCGAGCGCGTAGCGTCGTCGCCCATGGCGACTCGGTGTCTCACGTCGTCCGTGCCGCCGGGTTCCACCACCGTGATGCCAGCCAGTACCGTCAACGCCCTCGCAGAGGGAGGGCAGTGTGGGAACGCTGACGTGAATAGTGGATAGGAGCCAAACGTGGACAAAGAAGAGGACGGACGCGCGAGCAGTGGTGCGAGGAACGCGTGAGTTGCGGCTGGGCGCCCTTGGGCGCGGCCGGCCGGGACTGGAGCTGCAGCCATGGACCGCGGTACCGCGGCGTTTCCCCACATTATATATATATATATATATATATATATATATATATATATATTAGTGTAGTATATTTCTTTTTTATTCGTGTACGTGCTTGCTGATTTTGATCACCATGCGATTATTGCATGCTTCTGCTCCCGCTCCTGTAAATAAGCAGGACAAATAAACTGAAACCTAAGTGATTGATCAAAAATACCTAAAATGGGTCAAATTTGTGCGTATTCACCCACCGTGGTTGCTTAGTAGCTATGGTGTTGGGCTGCTAAGCACAAGGTCGTGGGATCGAATCCCGGCCACGGCGGCCGCATTTCGATGGGGCCGAAATGCGAAAACACCCGTGTACTAAGATTTAGGTGCACGTTAATTAACCCCAGGTGGTCCAAATTTCCGGAGTCCCCCACTACGGCAAATAAAGTCCACTGCCTGCCCCACTACGGCGAGCCTCATAATCAGGTCGTGGTTTTGGCACGTAAAACCCCATAATTTAATTTATTTAATTTGTACGAATTCACGGTTTCAATGCTGATGCACAGGGGCGTAGCCAGGGGGGGGGGGGGTTGGGGGGTTCAAACCCCCCCCGAAATTTTTTCCGCAAACCCCCCCCCCCCCCACACACACACACTTACCCACCCTTTGTTCTTCGCGCTGACATAATTCATGAAACCGGTGCTACTATCACAATTTCATTACTGGGCGGTTCCGTTTGGGTTGGTAATTTACAGCGAATCATGTCTGCATATATGAAAAAAACTGTCACGGTGTTTGTCAAGGCTTTGACACTCTGTGAAGTTTTGGGCGACAATGTGGCGGCCGCATTCTGAAGCAAGAAATGCGCAACAAATGAAGCAACAAATGCGGCAGCCGCATTTTAGATGATGGCGAAAACGCTCGAGGCCCGTTTACTTAGATTTAGGTGCACGTTAAAGACCCCAGGTGGTCGAAATCTCCGGTATACATTTCCGCCGCTTCCCTTCAGGTGCCGGTTAGGCCGCGCTCGCGCAGGCTACGTTCACACTTGGTCTCGATGCTGTCGGAAGCGGCAAAATCTTGCAAAAATCCGCCCGCCTAGGCGGCAAAATCTATGGTGTTGGGCTGCTGAGCAAGAGGTCGCGGGATCGAATCCCGGCCACGGCGGCCGCATTTCGATGGGGGCGAAATGCGAAAACACCCGTGTACTTAGATTTAGGCTCACGTTAAAGAACCCCAGGTGGTCCAAATTTCCGGAGTCCCCCACTACGGCGTGCCTCATAATCATATCGTGGTTTTGGCAGGTAAAGCCCCATAATTTAATTTTAATTAATTTTAGGCGTCAAAACAGGCAGAAAAACAGGCTGCGAGCCAAATCGGTCTCGGGCCAATTTTTTCGCCATGGCGAAGCGGAAACGCGCCGGAAAGTCGTTCTGCTTCACTGGAAACTACACTAGCAATGTAAACAACCGGTCGTAAAATTGAACATGACACCAAAAGTGTAGGCTGTAATGCTGATCGACGCGATCAAGAACCAGCCCTTGCTCTACGACAAGAGTGGTACTAAAACGTAGTGTCAGCAATACTCGCGATAGTATTCAACGTCGCGCGACCGGAGGTGCGGCAACGAAGCCTTGGCGTGACCCAACTTCTCGCGTTTTTGCAAAACCAGGCGAACCCACCACCGCCGTTTCCGAGGTGTCCGCGTCTTACGTTTATTCATTGATCATTTCTAGATAACAAGTAGGTAGACGTATAAAAGCGATTTCTTCTTCCACTTCCACGGCAGACAATAGTTAGGCAGATTCCTCGTTGGCGCTCCATAATTCTCCTCGCACGTGTACGGTATGTTGCAAAAGTCGCGGGGTGCTTTTTTAGTCGCGACGATAGATTGGGAGCGTAGGTCTCACGTAGGACGCGCAGGCTTCGGCGAGCCCCAACACAAGGGCCAGCCCGGGTTTTAGCTGTGGTGTTCCCGTTGCCCCTTTGGTGTCCTGGAGGCGCCGACAATACGAAATGATGAAATGTTATTACAACTTGTAAATAAAAGCTATTAAAGAAATATTATCCCGCCTAGGCACCAACCTAGCTGTGCGTCAGCGCTACCGCGCCCGTGTGAGGAGAATTACGGAACGCCAACGAGGAATTTACCGAAGGTCGCAGATGACACGCGAAGTTGCGTAAATTGATCACGTTTGATGACGGTACGTGGGTCAAAGAATGAACATACCGCTCGAAATAATGCGATAATGAGCGCCACCACGCCGACAAACGTACGCAGACGAGATGGATCTGGGCGAAAACGGCAGCGGCGGCCGCGGTGGTAGCAAAACAAATGTGAACAACTTGGACAGGCGTGGAAAAAATTTTCCTGTCGCTTTGGCCTTTCTGCCCGCTTGCCGCTTCCCAAGTGTGAACGTATTTACAGGCTTAGTCTGCGCGAGAAACGTCTCTTGTTTGCGATTGGGCCCCTATACGGAAGGTTGGTAATTACTGTTGTGTGGTTGAATCCCAAACCAGCAATTACGGAAGGACTGGTAGTTGCTGTTTTGGTGTGGAATCCCAAATCAGCAATGTACACACGAAGGGGTTGATGACAGCAGTGAAATTCCACCGACTCGCAACAGAATGCATGAAACAGACAGCCGACAAGCATGAATTACTGCTGTGCGCAGTACAGCGTAAGTAAACTCTCGTTGCAGGCGCTGACAGTTCTCGTCGGAGTTCACGCGTCCTGAGAAATTGATTATGTGCACTATGCACTGAACAAGACCGGAGTTCATTCCTGCATCAATAGTACACCAATCAGTCGAGATTCTGTGAGGTACGAGGCCGCTTCCGGTTTGGACCGGCGTAAGTGAAGCAGAAATGAGTTGCATGTGCGCACTACTTAAAATGCGTACACATGCCATATCTATGCTGTGCGGTGAAATATTCTGTACAATTGTTAATATGTTGACGTAAAGGCAAATGACGGCTGCACGCTCGCACACAGCGGAAGACACAGCGGCCCATGCACTTGCAGCAGGAAATGCAACCCTCTCGTATGAAGGAGCAGGGCGACGAAAGCTTCGGAAAAAAAAAAAAAAAAAACAACCTTACGCGTTTTTGCGCGTATTTAAGTTTTCTAGCGCAAAGACGCACCGAACAAGCTATTGCTATGGGAGTAGGTATAGCCTGGTCACACGTGCATTTTCACGCGTATAGCTGTCCTTGACTTGTGAAACGCATTTCGCCCCGACGAGGACGACGCCATCTACGCTTAACGGAAATTAACAATTAATGATGTCTTCTCCGATCGCACGGGTCGTCTCAATGATGCGTTTTCGAAGACTGTGGCGCGATGAGAGACCGTTGCTCCAAACGCCCACTGTACCTGTCGTAGTTACTGTATTTACTGAGCTTAGTTTAATTTTTAGTTAATTTCTGCACAAGCACACGCGAGGGGGGCGGTCCCATGTCTGTGATATACATGTAGAGAGTCTGCTTAAACTACCGATATTTATTATCGATCACGTGACGCAGAGGAAAGCAGAAGCTTGCACCCCCCCCCCCCCCCCCCGGTCGGGCCGGTGAACCCCCCCCCGAAAAAAATTTCTGGCTACGCCCCTGCTGATGCAGCGCGAAAGAAAAATCGGACAGAGGAGCGGAGAACCTTGCCTTGTGCGATGGACCAGTAGTATGATGCAAGCCGAACCTGCTCAGTATGCACGAAGAGATTGTGAAAACAGGAAATGTTACGCTGAGTGTCAAATCCCACGTTTGCATGACACTTCGTGCGTCTTTCGCCTACAACAAGAAGGTTCTCCGCTTCTCGCAAAGCTATGAACAAAAGAAAGAAAAAAGCGATGAACGAGATGAGCATACTATGAAGTCATTGCACTTGGAAGCTTGGTTTGAATACTATAAAATTGGTCATATAAGCCTGAAAGCGCTGTATTCTACATTACAATGCGTGAGGTCGACCGCCGATTAATAGGTTTGTGTGGGTTATGAAATGTCTGTAACGTCTGGCAGACGGGCAGCCTAGGTGGGAGGGCAGGTAAGTGAATGGCCTCGAAGTCCACGCAGAAACAAATAAGGAACGCTAGGGGCCGCCACGCCGTTCAAAAATCTGCTGAATGTTGAAAAGTGCGACAATGACTAGCGTAACAGAAAATAATTTTAAGAATGGGAGGGGTGACCGCATAAAAGGCGTCAAGAAATTATGGGTATAGAGAGAGCGTCACTGCCCTATCGCTCAACACCAGACGGCCGTGGCCAGACGCCTAGCTGAGGCTCGCCTACCCCGTCGTAACACGTGCTAACCTAGATTGCTCATAAATAAGAAAATAGTTTCATTTATTTATTCACTTTCTCTTCCGAATAAGCAGCAATGTTAAACCTTGCGCCTACGTGCACACATGTTGAAATCTGACGCACGCACGCACGAGGAGGGAGAGGCGAAAAGAAAACGTGTGCGGCACGCCGTCACTTGACTTCACTAGGGACATCTCCGCCTCGCAAATCTAGGGAACCCGCAGCAACACTGCTGGTGTGTTCTGGTGGGGATTTAGTCGCTCCCGCGGAGGCACGGCCATCGGTGTGTTAGCTGGTCAGCGGCATCATGTCGGATTTCGCGGCGCACAAAGAGAGAACAAAGGGCGGATGCTTGCGTGTCATGTGCGCCGTCATCCACGGTGTGTTGCTGCCTATCCAGTGGACTGTCCGAAGCAGACTACGAAGCACCCGAAAGACCACCTGCGTAATTACTGTGTTCGAGGGGATGTGCGCGTTATCGTGCAGAAGCGACAGTTGTCGGCCATGGTCAACGGTCTTCCGAGGTTCGTGCCTGTTCGTGTCGGCCGCACTCTCATGCGTCTGAAGCTGCTGCTCTTCTTCTTTTGTCGAGAAATGCGCGCGCTGCTTCGAATTTGCTTCGACTCAACGAAGTAGCCTGAATTGACAAAAAAAGAGTGCGTATTTAGAGTTGTGCTATCGGCAACGTTCTGCAATTTCGAGGTGCGCGCTGTCCTGTGGATTATACAGACACGGAGGAGGTCGATTCGTGAGTACTGCCATTCGAACGCACATAAAAGCCTGTTTGAATTTTTCTCGCAGTTAGACTGTGCAGTCGTGGCCAAAGATGTAGAGCTGTTCGGCACGTCTGTCGAGTTTCTACTGTTTAGTACAACCTTTGCGATTACGTGTAGGGTGTCGCTTAGGTTTAGCGGGAGGTTTCCACGATGTTGCTTACACTTGCTCTCGGGCTCGTGTGTGTTTGGTCTCACCGTGCATTTAACTTGTACGACGCATTGCAAGGACTGTCTGTCGCGTTTAACAAGCGCTGCCTGTTTTGTGAACGGTATGTCGGACGCACTGTTGTGGCTTGGGTATTAGGTTTTTATTCCCGACTGGTTAGCCGCGCATTAACGATGTTTATTTTTCTTGGAAGGGTACTAAAAAATGCCTGTACTTTTTTATTGTGCCTACGTGACGCTAACACTTGCGACGTTGGTAGGCACCTGAAAATTGTTTATTTCGTCGTTTGCATTTAGTTTTACTTACGAAACATCGGGATATTTTATTTTTATTTATACTGTTGGCCATAAGGCCGTTACAGGGTGGGTTTTGAGGCATCACAAATACAATTTCGGTGTTACAACAATAGGTTATCAAAAATACAAACTGGGTGTTACAACAATAAGTTATCAAAAATACAAACTGAGTGTTACAACAGTAAAATAAATCAATAAAGTGTCAGTCAGAGAAAACGGGTATACTCATAATTTGAAAAGCAGTTATCAAAATAGAAGCTGGGTGTTACAGCAGTAAAGTACAGGGGCCCACAAAATAACTCGGAACGCCGGACCGCTGGCCTTTTGCCGGTGGAGCGCGCCGGTGAAAGAATGGTGCCAGGGTCTGCGCATGCGCGGTCTCCTTAACAAGCTCGCCTCGCTCCCCAGTGCATCTAAGTAAGCGTTGCCTTGCTCCAAAAGAATATCGTTGGGCGCCTTTTGGCTTTGTCACAGGGGGGCTGTGCGAATGCGGTCTCTAAAACGCTGTGCACGCGATGGAGCATAAGCTTTGCTGTGCGTGCGCGTTACTGGGCATCGGCGCCTTTTAAAGCGAAACGCTTAACTGGCTCATTAGTCGCGGAATGTGGCCATCGTGGGTAACACCTGCGGTAGCAAAAATCAGAAAGCGGCATACTACACCTCTACCGTTCAATAAAGCATGTAAAAGTGAATTAAGCACCAAGTAGCTGAAAGTAATTAAGAGTAGTTAGAGTCCCAAACTCGAATAAATGTAATTAGGGTAATTAACAAGACCAGAACACGGACAACATACGACACCTTTATTAAAGCGTGCTAAAGTGAATTACTAAGTAACCAAGAATAATTACGATAAATTAAAAGTAATTAAGGGTTGCGAACAGTAATAGAGACTACTTAACATCAATTCGAGGCTCCGTGTTAAGACTGGTCACGCCAAATTAAGACTAATTAAGAGTTTGAAAGAGCAGGTACATACTAATTTGGATCAATTAAAGACTCCGTAACATCAAGTAAGAAAACAATTAAACCGAATCACGACCAAATAGTAGTTATTGAAATAATTAACCTACATAATGAAACAATCTCAAATGAAGTGACGTCAACGCACCAAAGCTTTCGCCGTCAAAGTCGTCTTAGCAATCGATATAAGACCCCAATGAACGTTTTTTTTTCTTTTTTGTTAAACATTCAACTCGCACAGCTGAACACCCCCTTGATTAGCAGCGTATCACCACACTGAACGAAAAATTGAATGTTCGCGCCAACCAACGCAGACAGAGTACTCCCTACTAAAACTGCAGCGGAGCGGGCAGATTTCGCAAACAAATAGCGCACAATATATATATTCTATGTTCATTATGACTGCGAAGCATAGAAACGACCTTTATTATAGGGCCGCATGCATAATATTAATTGCTGTGCATGAAATTGGCGTGTTGGAATATGTCATTTGATGTAATTAAAAAATTTTTTATTACTGCACTAGGCCATCCTTGTTGAAGGAGCCGTCGTGTTCTGTCAAAGTTCTGTTTTTATTACCAAGTAGTAAATTCGGCTCGGAATATAATTGCACAAGGACAAATACTTCGCGCAACACGATAATCCGGTTGAAAAGTGCGCTATACAGTGCTATTATCGGCGAGCCGTGGCGCTCGTCCACATGAAAGATAAGCTATGGATTCAGTTTCTTTTGAGTCATATCTGAGTCAAATAATTGACTCAGATATGCAATACATTAGTTATAATTAAAAGTTATAAACGCTCATGGATTCCATCCACGCAAGCTATCCAGAAAGCATGACTATCTTAGAATGAATGCAGATGCCGACGAGAATACGCCGCAAGGATTACGCGTGTGTTTAGAGATTACGCTGCACAGCCCGCAAGCACGCTGTAGCCTACAGGCCCCCCCCCCCCCCCTGCCGCCAGATGTGTTGCCGCAGCGCTAAGAGGGACAACCCGCAAGTTTTTTTGGCGCATGGCAACGCCTATCTAGATGCACTAGGAAGCGAGGCTTGCTTGCTAGGGATGCTGCGCATGCGCAGACCAAGGCTATCTTTTTTCCGCGGGTGTGCTCCGCCGACGAGCGGCCACCGGTCCGGCGTTCCGAGTTATTTTGTGGGCACGTGTACATCAACGAAATGTCAGTGACAAAAAAATAAAAACAGGTAGAATGACAATTTGTACAGTAGTCTAAAAAATCTGAAATATCCATGTTAAAAGCCAGAGGTCTGTGTTCAGAGGCAGTCGCCTCAGTGTACTTTTTTTCTTTAAGTATTCGTGCAGGCATGGTCTGTTAGAGCGGCCTTCCTGTCTTGGCGATAGCGCTTTGTAGTGGTGATGAGGAACGGAGTGCTCAATGCATTTATAACGAGGCTAGGCCGGCTTGCAGTCTTAACGAACATCCTTACGGTCGTGACGTTAAGCGCATGCGATGTATATATCGTTGGAATCTTTCTAATATTATAAGATTTGACTTATGATTACTGAAGCTGTACAAGCTCATTAGCGTTCACCGTGGTTCAGAAAACGGCTGCGAATGTTTTACTTCGATTACATTTCTCCGCATATTACCCTACCAGCTCGCCCCTGCGCACGACCTTTATTGCATCTCCAGGCGTCATTATCGCCTGTGTTACGTTGTTCGTTACTGTAGCCACCACTTCGCCGTTGAAGCCTGTTGATGCGCTTGCAATCCGGCTTTGTCACACTCGATGATTACCTGGTTGCAGGCGCCTAGCAAAACCATGATCGTATCTTCAGCCAGTGGTAGCTCTAATTCAAGCGTTAAAGGTAAACCCATGTAACTACTGCCTTGCACCATCCCTTGCTGAGTCAGCTGTGCACAAGCATCACAGGCATGGCTGCCACTTCCAAAACTGCAACAAGGCAGAGACCGTCAGTGAACAAAAAGAAAATGAACGTACAGTGCCACTTATCAGGCAGCGATGAGCTGTGCAACAGCCGACACGATTCCCCCGACATCGTTATCGTCGAGAATCCTATAAATTAACTGTTTATTTCGCCGAGTCGTCATGTGTCTCGGAAGCTGCGATTATCTCGTCACATGTCACGGAACCTCCTTTTCATCCAGCCCTAAATGGCGCCCGAGCTCAGCTAATGAGAGAACGTAAGGTGGGGTCGCAGCTCAGAACACTGACAAAGCCAGGGCCGCGATTTTGTAGCGATGCCGTATGACTTATTTTAGAATAGTCTTATCATCCACCGCTCACGGTCGGCTGATCCCGTTGATAACGCGAGCGGACCGTCGCTCTGACCACTGACAAAACGCGATAAGCGCGAAAAGGCATTATTACCTTAAAGGCATCGCTACCAAATACCGGCCCAGGAATGTAATTGTAATAGAATTGTCATATAATCCCGACCCTTTCCATTCCTTGAGGACGCACATCTCCTTGAGCGGCAGCTCCGTAAACGTGTCGCCTTTTACCGTTGCCCCCCTAGCTGCAAAGCCTTTTGAGCACAGTGGCGGAACAGCTTCTTGCGAGGCAAACCAAAACCGAAAACGCGTTTGTTACTGCCATCATCATCATCGAGTGAAGTCTGACTTGTCGTAAGCTCATAATGTGAAGTGTAGGGTCGGGTTTTCACCGCAGCCGTGGTCTAGTGGTTAGGACGCCCGCCACGGCAACGGGAGGTGGAGAGTTCGATCCCCGCCGCCGGCCACCCACCGGTAATGGGTACAAGCAGCCGCCTCTGCCTGGCGTCCGGCAAAGAGGTGCGTGCTTGGGATGAGGCCTGCGACCCCGTTAATTGTACATATGTACATACGTTGCCTGAGTCGCGGCAAGCCAACGCGGCTCTCGCCCCGCATGCCCTGCAAAAAAAAAATGAAAAGCGTGAACCGTTATAGTAGCGGGGGTTGCGGTTCGACTCTACAAACGCAGTGGGCCTCTTTTTTTTTTCTCTCTCTCTTTGATCTTTTATGTTTTGCAAGCGTTCTGATTTCGCGTATGCCTGCTTTCTCCTGCTGTATCTTGAAAGCCATCTGCGGCGGGGCACACTCCTGCGCTGTGTTTTTCTCGGTTTAGTTCGCGTTGATGCGATCGAAGGAACGTAAGTCAATTCGCTCGCTGCTTTTGACAGCGAACTTCCGCGGTCATCGAGTGAGATGCGTTAATGTTAGCTTGTGCGCGCGTGTCTCCATGCTTGTTAATTTAGTTCGTATGCAGTTCATACGGCCGATAAAACTACTACCATTACTTCGTATAGATGTCCACTAGTTTGCTATCGCAGTCGATGCTTCGCCTTTCGGGCGAAGCTGCGACTTGACAACACGCTTAACGCAGGCTCGCATGAATTATAAGTTTTTCTCGGTGTCGTCGGTGCGAATAGTAAACGAGACGTGCAAGCCAGCTGAGCCGCGTCGCTGAGACGGCCGGTGTTTGCTTTCCGTCTGCGAGACGAAGTGCCGTCGGATCGTTGCTCGTGATCACGCCCGTGGTTTAGTACGGGGCGTGGCTTTACGAAACACGCGCAAGTTCGGCATTTTTTTCGATTAAGTACTGTTTCATGTGAAAAACAAACTAGCCGATTGCTATGTGTCGCCAGGAGCGGTGATAGAAGCGATCGCCTCGGCTGGGTGATGGGACCGGCGAGGTACCGGCCGGACGGCGACGCCGGCTGTGTAGGTCCCCGCAATCTGAGCTGTTGACCGCGGCCGTCAAATCGCTCCAACCCTGTACATTTTATTTCGCGCGCAGAAATTCGTGAACACGTTTAGGCGCGTTTATGACATTGGCACTACAATTAACGCAGCTGTGACCGTGCTGCCTGCACATGTGAACGTGTGCTACGCCATCTAAACTGCAGGTTGCTCAGTTTCTAGAGATGAAAATACATTTAAATGAAACGTGTGTTAAAGTGAATCTGCTACTCGACCTTTACATCCAAAGCTTTTCCTAACCTAGCTTTCCCTGTGTAAGAATGTACAAACAAGGATGTAAGGAAAAAGTGGGCATTTTGCCTAAGTTGCGGTCTCTAGTTATGATCTTGAAGTAGGGTGTCTTCATGGGGCTTCACCACTCCAAGCTGAAGGCATGTGTTGTATACATAGAAGTTCAAGTTTAAGAACCCCAGGTGGTCAAAACTAATCCGGAGCCCTCCACTACGGTGTGCCTCACAATTGGTTTTGGCACATAAAACCCCAGAAAGTTGACAATCTGTTGCATTGTAATGCGAAACTTTTGTTCTCTCTTTGAAGGACTTGAAGAAGACACGAATGAAGGAGACATGAATGAAACATTGTCTGGAGAAAGGGAAAAGAACATTTTTACAGGTTTATCGATGCAGGACAGTCTGAACAAAACTGTTTATTTCCCGTTTCCAAGCTGCCCTGTTGGAACGCTTGAAAGCATTTTTCAGAGCCTCCTCGGCTTTGTTCACAGCTCCCAACTAAACCAGCGCGGCGGCTTTGTGCCATAGCGCTGCGCTGCTAAGCACAAGGTCATGGGTTCAATTTCCAGCTGCAGTGGCCGGAATTTATTGGGGGCGAAATCCTAAAGCGCTCGTGTGCTTCAATATAGGTGCACTTTAAGGAGCCCGAGGTGATCATAATTAATCCAGAGCCCCCCCTATGGCCTGCCTCATGGTCATATGGTTTTGCATGTAAAACCCCACAATTTAGTTTTAAAATGGCTCCCCACTTTGTCTATCAAAGTGACAGCCCTTCAAGGTGCCTTTGCTAATGAGAAACAGTGACACATTCCCTTCTATTTGTGCTCCATGTCTTCTCAGCTTTCCCCAATTCTGAGACCAAGTCCCACTGTTAAGGTGCCCACAACATTCTTAATTTGACATGTTTGTCATACATACCTGCCAACTTTACAGAATTTTTCATAAAAGTTTACGAATTCAGGCTTGTTCTACATTGTTACAGACATTTTGTCGAGTTTTATGAAAAGTAATCCTGTTTGCAACAAAGCATCACCTCATCAATCTCCACTTAGGTCCAGATGGTGGAAGGACAACAGAGGGGTACCTGCTTTGAACAAGCTTACTCAGACAAGTTCCATTGTCCGCACTTGCTCACTGGCATCAACACATGTTGCTGGTCTAGTTGGCTCTTACCTATTACGGTGCAATATGAGATGCAAAACAAAGTGAGGTAAGACCAGGAAAGCTACGCTCTGGTAAATGTGTTTGTTATACATTAGTTTGCTTTCTTGCGTTAAATTTAGATTTGGTGTGATTGTGCTCGTCAACTGGATGTCGTGTTTGTGCGATGCAGCTTGCTCTAAGGAATGCTGTGACAGCACCCACAAGGCCTTCGTCCTGGTCCAGTGGTTCTCGGAAGTCCACCAAGCCTACCTTAGAAATGTACAAGTCACCCGGTGAGTCAATAACCCCCATCTATCATGTGACTGCCCCACTGCTACGCATCAGTTTTCACCACGTGAGGTATTAGATCCTTCCACATGCATGTGGGCATGTAGGCATGTGGTTCCCTAGGAAAAATTGCAATAGAAATATTTTATTGGTTTCTATAGGTTTCATCTTATCAGATTATGAAACGATAAACCTGGTACACCAATAAAGCTGATAGCCTTTATTGTTCCATGGTGTTATGCAAGACGCCTGATGCACTAATAATTCTGATAGCCTGTATTGGTCTGTAGAATAATAGACCTAATACACTGGTAAAACTGATAGCTTGTATTGGTCTAATTGAATTATGAACTAGACCTACCTAATACACTGGTAAAACTGATAGCTTGTATTGGTCTAATTGAATTATGAACTAGACCTAATACACTTCAGTAATGTGGAAAGCTGGGCAAGTCATGATTATTCATTATACCGTGTTGGTGAAGCAGTACACTGACCAAGACATGACGCAGATACACAGCAGCAAGTGTCGTGTTCTTGTGTCTCTCTATCTTGTCCTGGGGTGGCATTCTGTAAGAGTCTACCTAGTGGACTGTCCATTTCGGCGACCGTTGATTCGCTGCTGCTTGACGTGCAGGAAGGTGCCAGCCAGTCTCCTTCCTGCACGTCAAGCAGCAGCAAATCAACAGTTGCCGAAATGGACAGTCCACTAGGTAGACTCTTACAGAGTACCGCCCCTGGTCAGTGCACTGCTTCACCAACATGGCATGATGACCTAACACACTGATGGCCTGCATTGATCTATTAGCTTACAAGTGTATTCGTGCAGAACGAGCACTGCATACCAAAGCAGTTTGTTCTACAAAGGTACAACAATTGTTCATTTTAAAGCGAAGCTTTTTAGGCAAAATGTATATACAGCTTGGAATGTATTTCTATTGTCAGTATCAGGTCTGTCATATGTAGAAGAATTAGGGAGCCGGTCAAGTTTTGTTACGCACCTTCTTTACCATGTACTTAGTTTTTGTGCAAGAAAAACACGCATAAAGAAAGGAGAAAGCAGACAGAAATTGCGATACACATCTCGGCCACTCGGCGCACTTTCATCTTCACGTTTCATTCTTTCCAAGATTGCGGCCAACTCCCATGCTCTGCCTACCTTTTGGATTGCTGGTCTCAGGTGCTAGGCTTGCTGGTAAGCACTTATTTGCTCAGCTCTCATGAGTTAACTGGGTCAGCCTAATGTATAAACGGTGTTGCGAGACTGTTTGCCATAATAGGAAACCTGCCGAGGATAATCAAGCTTAGTCTAATTTGTCTTAGTAGTGGGAAGACAAGAAGTTTTGTTCTGCACACTATGTTTTAATGCCTGATCTAAACAACAGGCTGCATTGGTAGTCATATTGTCGTAAGCTTGGAAATCAAGATTGTATATATAGCAGTTTCAAAAAAACTATTTTAGGTTTATATGCCTGAGTTCCAATTTGAATGGCATTTCCGCTCAAGTTAACAAAAATATGCAGGTCCAACACACATGTTGGAATCTATGTAAAGGGAAGCTTAATTTAGGGAAGTGGTTAATTAAATGCTTTATAACTAATGGTGATGCATACAATTTTGTTTACTTTAATTCTATGCCATATGTAATTTTATGCAATGTCTGTGTTAATCACCAGAGGTCGCAACTTTATTCTCATCCAACTTTTGTGTTGTCTTGTGTCACAATGTCACATGCCTATTCTGGAGGATTGGCCTAGAATGGGCGCACACCCAATGGCACATATTGCATGGCTAAATCGCACAAAATAAATTAAATCAAGGACTCTGTTGAATGTAATGTTGTGATTTAATAACAGGTCGATGTGATTTAGATATATCTGTGAGCCAATGGGATATGTTCAGGTTTTATGCCAGAATTCCTTCTTTTTTTTTCATGCAGAACAGAGGTGCGCTTACTTGTACTACTTTGTTTTGTGAGCATACAATGCAGTCGAATCCAGATATATCGAACCCACAAATAACGAATTATTGTTTATAACGAATAACTGTAAAATCCCCTTAAAATTTTTTTGTATAATCTGTATTTTATATATTGAATTACCTATATATCAAACTTTTTGTGATCCCCTCCGGATTCGATATATCTGGATTCGACTGTATGTGCAAGCCCATATGCTGGTACCTTCATTTGGCACACATGTGCACTTTGCATATATAAACATTCATGCAATGATATCTGCCAAGTTACTGACTCTCCCAGCAGCAACCATGCCAAACTTAGGAGGGTGAGCAAAAAGAGTTTCACTTTAATATATGCAGGGTGTGTCCGGAGAGTAATGCAATAATTTTTTTGCGGCACTGCTATTGGTGCCAGCGTGCTGAGACTGGTTGGGGTAGGTGGGGGGGGGGGCACTCTCAGCTTTTCAGCAGTGTCTAGCTCAGGTGGTTGAAGTCGTTTAGGGAAGGCCGGGAAGAGGTGGACGAGGAATTCCACTCTGGATGGGCATCTACCAGCAATAGCGATGAAAATGTGTCTCGTGTTTGTGTTATTTTGGACACCGACTGTCGAAGGAGTGTGAGGATGACAACAAAAACTCGTTAGTCTGAAAACCACTGTGCACAACATCGTTAGAGAAAGTTTGAGCGCACAGAAAGTGTGTGCCAAGCTGGTTCCCAAACTGTTCTCTGATGACCACGAGAACAACCAAGCGATGATCACAAGTGACCTTTGGGAACGTGTGCAAATTAAATTTCATTTTTTGGACAATGTCATTACCAGCGACGAAGCATGACTATTTGAGTATGACCCTGAGAAAGAAGTGCCAAGGTTCCAAATGGCACACCTCAGAGTCCCCTCGCCCCAAGAAGGCAAGAATGAACAAGTCGGAAGTGAAAACCATCCTAATTGTGTTTTTCGACATCAAAACAGGGGCTCACAAAGAATTCGTACTCCAAGGGCAGACATTCAATGCTGTCTACTACGTTAATGTACTCGAGAGATTTAAGAAAAAACGCAAAAGAAGATTGCCGATACCTGGCAGGGGCACCGTGACAGTGCTCCCAGTCACACCTTCTTCTTCTTTCTGTGGTTTTACATGCCAAAACCAGTTCTTATTATGAGGCACGCCGTAGTGGAGGGCTCCAGATTAATTTTGACCATCTGGGGTTCTTTAACGTGCACTACAATGTCCCAGTCACACCTGCCTACGCATTCGGGAGTTCCTGGCCAAGCACAACTTGGCAACGCTGCCCACCTACAGTCCTGACCTGGCTCCAGCGTAGATTTTCCTGTCCCGAGAATCAAGACCAGTCTGAAAGGAGTCCGTTATGGGACCATCGAAGCGATCCAAACCGCCATCACAAAAGCTCTAAACGAGGTCCCTGTCAACGCCTTCCAAGATGTATACACTGCATGGCAGAGTCACTGGCAGAAATGTGTAGATACCGAAGGGGACTACGTAGAAGAATTTATAAAATTTGTAACAATATCTTGAATAAGAATCTTTTATGGATAAAATTGCATGATTTTCTGGACATTCCCTGTGTATAAATGTCGCCATAAGGAGCAGCATATTTATGTCTGCTGCTTGAGGAAGATTTCTCCCATTGATTCCCAGTCATTTCTCGAGAGTGGGCTGACTTCATTCTGTGCCTGCAAATTTTGTTATCTGGTAATACTCAAGCAAAACTCTTGACTGCGTTTCCTTTCCTTTGGCATCCATTTCATTACTTTGAAGGTCGAAAAGAATGACCAATCAGCTGGAACACTAGAAAATAGTAACAGTGCGTGCAGCTACACTCCAAGCAGCATAGGCTGGACTGAAATGGTTGTCACATACAGTTAAACCTGCTTATAACGAACCTCCATATAACAAATTCCTGGATATAATGAAGGTTTTCTATTCCCCGCCGTTACTCCATAGAAGCACATGTATTTGAGACCTTTACGTAACGAAGTGGCAGCAGGAGACCCCCTAGAAATAACAAATTTTCCCCACCGACAACCTAGAGGTTTCGCCCCAAATTTTGTCATTTTTGCACGAGCAGCAACCGGAAGCACCTTCTCCACCGTGACGGAATGCGAAGCGAGCGCACATGTGCGTGCATGTGAGCGAGTGTGAGGCAGGCCTGCATCCCTCGACCCGGCGATCTTGCCGCTGCGGGCGTGACCTTTCCCCCTCCCTTCATTCAAACCTGATCCTGCCGCTTGCTGCAGCTGGCCTAGCCCTCCAAGCCGGCACTCTCCTTTTCCAGTTGATGTTGCCGACGTGGTGGCAGACGCTGTGACACGTCACACTCGATGAGCGCGGACACGCGCTGTCAAACGCTGGCGGCGTGTGGAAGCACCACTGCAGAAGCGAGCGAAGTGACCTTCGTGCTGTTGTCTATAGCCTCAACGCAAACTGAGCGCCGAGAACACTCGGCACGCACAAAGCTACGAGCCGCCGATGCACCTACACTGCCTAGACTCTGCCCCAACGCAGGTCGCTTTCAAGATACGGACCGCGCACGCCACGCAGTACGCAGTTGATGCCAGAGTACAGTACGCCACCCGCTATTCCTCCCTCCCCCTCGCTGGTGCCTCGAGCGCAATGGAAGACGCCGCGCTTCCTCCCTGCTTTTTTTGCGCGCATGAGATTTAGACGCAGTCGTCGGCTCCCCTCCCACGTTTTCATTCGCACATACGGCGCTCTGCGACTGCGTTATCGCCCTTGGACTTTATACGAAACGTCTATGATCGAAAACCAATTTTAGGGCCACAACGCATCATAGACACCATCTTTAGATAGCAAATACAGATCTCAAGGGCCATACTTGTGCTGGCGGAAACGGAAAATACGTCATAGTTGTCGTCCCCGGCACTTTGGGTGGCCAATGCCATCGTCAAGCCACCAAGCCAAGCGACATGAAAAGTCAAAATGGCCACTCGGGCCGGCGTGGGGTGGCAGTTCGCAACATATGATGCGGGAACGGTCCCACAGTTGCGACGCAACAGTGGGGTTACTAATGCATTGTGTTCTATGGGAGCTGTGCCGAGACCGGCCTAAAACGGCGTAACAGCCGGGAAAACGCAGCACCCGGGAACGTAACAGCAGGGTTCTACTGTAACACTAGATGGCGCTATGACGCCATCATGACGCTCGCTCTTCGTTTCCAATGCCTCGCGCTTGTGCGAAACGACACGCGTCCACGCATCCCAGTAGCGCACCCAGGATCTCTGCCAGGGGGGGGTTGACAGTTTGCCAATACCATCTAAACAGCACTAATTTCAATTTCTTCACGGGAAATTTTTTTTAAATGCGCTTTTTGCGAGTGTACAGACGATTGCGGGTCTTACATCTTAGTTGCAGTACTCAAATGCGTAAGGAAAGAAAAGGGGTTAAAAAAAAGGAGGGGGGGGATAAGTCGGCCTCAGGGGGGGGTTACAACCCCCGAATCCCCTCCCCGTCGGTGCGCCACTGACGCATCCAGTACCTGGTGTGACATTCCAAGGATGAGTGCTGTGACAAAAACGGAAAACAGGTGCACGTTAGAATTCAGTAAATACGGTAAGCGTTTCTTTTTCGACTTTTCGTGCCGAACCTGCATATAACGAAATCCACTTTATAACGAAGTTTTTCGGGAATTTGTCAATTTCATTATATCCAGGTTTAACTGTAACTAGCTGAATCATTCCTTGCCATTCCTACGGGTTGGTAAAATATATACTAGTGATAAGATTGTTCTGGCTTCCTTCCGCTTCTGATGTGCTTCACCCAGCATTTGTCCCATTGTGAAGCCGTGCACTTTTCACATGCATCAGCAGCAGCTAGACAGACATGCCATGCCACAAATCTCAAATTAGGATACCCCTGAGATGGTGAATGCACTGAATGTGCATTCACAGGTCATGTGCATTCACAGGCCATGAATGTGCAAAGTGTTTTCAAAACAGTTCAGAGCTTCTGCTGCAGTAGACCTGGTTCAAGCGTTGGGCTTATTGAGCATAATGGGAGAAACACTGTAGTGTTTGGCGAAAAACTTACCCAATGAGGTCTGCAGAGGTACTTAAAGGAATACTGATGAGCCATTTTCAAGTTTTAATGTTTTTCTTACATTCGGTTAAAGGGCTCATGCTCAAACCCTAGGAAAGATACCTGCTAGCCTCAAAGTGGCCAAAATAGTTAACTGCAGAAAAGTTTCTGCGATCTAGTTTCTGTAGAAGCATGTTCATTTGGGCTGATTGGTACATTAAGGAACTTGAAGGAATCAGCATTAAAAACGGGACGATGATGAGAGGAGACAAACACAGCACCGTGTTGGTCTCTTCTTTTCTTCGCCCTGTTATTAGCACTGTTCTTTATTACAGCGAAGCCTAAGCCACTAGCTTGCGGCAGACGAGAGGTTACATAGTTTGTGACACAATGGTTACAACTTCGCCAGAGGGGCGTAGGCGAGGCTCTGTTCACCACACCGGCCACAGGAGTGCTGGTTGCCAGTTGCCCACAGTCTACACTTAAGCACACAGTGTTGCCAACACAACACTATTTCCCCCTAGCTAACGTAGTCCTTCAGGTAGCTTGGTCATCTGATGCGCTGAGGGTGGCCACACTGCTCGGTGGGCTCCACCGGGGTTGAGACAGGTGGTGATGAGGGTGTGGCAGGTGGTGATGAGGGTGACTCAGTTCTTCCGTGGTGTCCGCGGTGTCGACAACCTCAGCTGGCTGAGTTCGTCCCTCAGGATCATCAGGAGGGTTTGTAAGCTGTGGTGGTTGGTCAGTGGTCTTATTTGGCAACACCATTACAGGTTGATCAGAATATTCGTTCCACTCTCTGCTTCTTATCTGATCGACATGACGCTTCCGAAGACGACCGTCTATCGTACGAACCTTATAAGACAAAGGTCCAGTGATGTCGCATACCACACCAGGCAACCACTTTGGACCCTCTAGATAATATTGGACGAACACGGGCTGTTGATACTCAAAGTATCGCACTTTCTGTTTGCTTTGCTGAGACAGTTTTTTCTGTTATCCATCATCTCCCCCAGCAGGTCTGGGTGCAGCTTGTCTAGCACAGTGTGGAGTCTTCTGCCCATCAGCATTTCAGCAGGACTCTTGCCTGTTGTTGAGTGTGGCAGAACATGTTGGCTTAACAAGAAACGAGCCAGTTTAGTGTCCATGTCTCCACCACTCATGCGTCTCAGAACCTGCTTTGTTTCCTGCACCATGCGTTCAACCTGATCATTGGAAGATGGGTGGTAAGGTGCCACTCTGACATGTTGGATCTGGTTGTCGCGCATGATCACTTGAAACTCCTTCGAACAAAATTCTCTTCCATTGTCTGACACGACGGTGTCCGGAACACCGTGTACTGCAAACAATGCACGTAACTTGCGGCACACAGTTGCCGATGACATGGATTTCAGAGGAAGCACTTCCAACTATTTGGAGTGCGCGTCGACCACTAGGAGGAAAACAGTCCCTTGGAATGGTCCTGCAAAGTCAATGTGGATCCTAGACCATGGGTTCTTTGCATACTCCCAGGGATGCAGCCTTGCACGTGGTGGTTCTGGCCTTGTCTCTTGGTAGCACTAATAAGCTCGGACCTTTTTCTCGATGTCTCCGTTGATTCCTGGCCACCAGACCGTGCTTCTCGCCAAGGCTTTCATGTGCACAATACCAGGATGCATGCTGTGCAGCAACTCTAAAACATGACTTCTTGCTCCGTTCGGAACAACCACCCTGCAGCCCCACGGAAGACAGCCAGTGTACTCTGAAAGTTAGTGCTTCCGATGAACAAATGGCTTGAATCCCTCCTCCAGTTTTCCATGAGGCCAACCATTCACAACCCAACGTTGAACTCTAGCTAAGGTTGGGTCGCTCCATGTGCACTGGGCGATCCTGTGGGCATCCCAAGCAATTTCTGGTGCTGACTCCAGCATTCGCACTTCGACCAGTTTTTTTATCAGTTGAGCTAGTGTCTGTTGCTGCAGGTAGTCGACTAAGGGCATCTGCATTTCTTAGGCTTCGTGCGGACCTATACTCTAATTCATAGTCATATGCAGAGAGCATTAGTGACCATCGTAACATCCTTGGTGACAAAACTTGGGGCATTGGTTTTGCATGGTGCAATAAACCCAGCAAAGGCTTATGATCGGTCACAATGCAAAAATGACGGCCATAGGTAAACTTGTGGAACTTCTTAATGCCAAAACCTATAGCCAAGGCCTCTCGGTCCGTCTGTGCGTAGTTCCTTTCTGCAGCTGTCATTGTTCGAGAGCCATAGGCTATTGGCACCTCATAGCCATTATCGTCAACATGGCTCAACACTGCCCCAAGCTCGTAAGGCGAAGCTTCGCAGGCCAGTATCAGTGGCTTCTGGACACTGTAATGGGCAAGGACAGTTGACAAGCAGCAGCAGCTGCTTAGCTTGAAGAAAAGCTTCTGCCTCTGGTTTTGTCAACTTCCAGCTGCTATTGTTATCAAGCAGCCTGTGCAAGGGTTTTAGTGTGTGTGCAGCTCCACACAGGAACCTGTTGTAGAAGTTCAAAGCTCCCAGAAAGGCCTGCAGTTCCTTTTTACACTTTGGTTCAGGTGCTTCATGTAGAGCCCTCACCTTGTCGTCAGTTGGTTGGATGCCCACCCCGCTGACTTTATATCACACAAACTCAACTTCATTCATTCCATATTCACATTTCTCTTAATTTAGTCGCATACCATCGTTCTGTATGCGTTGCAGCACTACTTCCAGACGCGCGTTATGCTGCTCTTCGTTCTTGCCACCTACCAAAATGTCATCTAAATAGACTTGCACACCTTCGATACCTTGAAGGAGCTCTTCCATGTACCGCTAAAATATGGCCACAGCCACCACTACTCCAAACTGCAGACGCATTACTCGAAAGAGTCCTCGATGTCTTGACATTGTCAAAAGGTCAGCATTCTTGTTGTCCACGACAAGTTGCTGATATGCTTGGTCGAAATCAAGCTTTAAGAACTTGGAGCAACCAGCCAGCTTTGCAAACAACTCTTCCGGTGTAGAAAACGGATAAGTCTCCCAATGAATGACAAGATTTAAGGTACTCTTATAGACACCGCAAATTCATATACTGCCGTCCTTCTTGACTACCGGAACTATAGGTGTGGCCCACTCAGAATGTCGGACAGGCTCTAGAATTCCTTGTCCTATGAGCTTGTTCAGGGCCTCATCCACCTGTGGAAGCAGAGCAAAAGGAACAGGCCGGGGCTTGTAAAATCTGGGTTGTGCATGGGGTTGCACTTTCATCTGTACTGGTGGCCCTTGGCTCTTCCCGAGACCAGGTTGAAAAACCTTCGAGTGCATCTTTAGCACACTAGTGAGCGATGGGCTCTGGCTCACCTTGTCCATTCTCAGCTGATTGACCTTCAGCTCAATCCTGAGAGCCTTAAACCAGTCCCAGCCCAGCAAGCTCACACCTGCTCCCTTGACCACGACAAGATGTAGCTGCTCCTGCCTGCCCCTGTAGTTGACTTGGGCTGTCACCGAGCTTAGCACCTTCAGTTGCTGCTCGTTGTAGGTACGAAGTTGCAAGTCACAATGCTGGAGCTTGTGCTTGGATACCCGCAGTCGCCGCAGAGTCCTCTCATTGACAAGGGAACATACGGCTCCGGAATCAGCTTCCATCTCGAGGGGCTGTCTATTCACTTCAACAGTGACGTGGAACGCGGGTTCTTCCGATGCTATTTGGAAGACACCGTACAAGTTCGTCGTCCTGTCACCGCGTCGCTGACCTTGGTTGCTGCCTTCCGTCCGGGGTGCTGGTGAAGAGCGCTGAGCTTTCTGCCGACAAGCCTTCACCATATGTCCACGCTGCTTGCAATAGTGACATTGCACGTGCTGAAATAGACATGCATCTGGCGCATGCCGTCCTCCGCAACGAAAACACTTGCTGCTGGAGTGCTGCTTGCTGTCTGGTTCAGGCTTCACTCTATCACGCTTCGCTGTCATCACCATCTGAATGCGGCATAACTCCACCAACGTGGCCCCCCGAATTTTCTCGGTCTCTCGGGCATATTCTGCCGCCAACGCCTTTTGCTGGGCCACTGCAAAGGTTAACTCGGGCTCCGGGAGGAGCCGTTGCTGTAAGACGTCATCCCGGAGGCCACAGACCAACCTGTCGCGGAGCATATCTTCTAAGGTAGTTCCAAAGTTGCAGTGCTCCGACAGTCGACGAAGCTCGGCAATATAGTCGGCGATGCTCTCGCCTGGCTGCTGGTCACGCTTGCCAAACTGGAATCTTTGCACAGGGAGGGATGGCTTGGGGTTGAAATGCGCCGACAGCTTCTGAACGATATCGGCGTAACTCGTCGCTGACGGCAGAGCTGGCGAGCACAGGGAACGAATGACTGCGTACGTTGCCGGTCCACAAACTGTGCACAACACGGCACACTTCTTGTCTTCCGTGGTTATGTTATTTGCTTCGAAGTAAAATTCGAGCCTTTCGGCGTACGAAGACCATGCCACCTCACCGGAGCTTGTTGGTGTAAATTCTCCCACGGAGCCCAACGTTGTCGTTGGCGTCGTCATTGCTGCTATATCAGTGGTTTTGCCTTGTTGCCAATTGTTATATATTTATTAACTAAGCCGCTAGCTTGTGGCAGACCAGAGGTTGCATAGTTCGTGACACAATGGTTACAACTTCGCCAGAGGGGCATAGGCGAGGCTCTGTCCGCCACACCGGCCACAGGAGTGCTGGTTGCCAGTTGCCCGCAGTCTACACTTGAGCACACAGGGTTGCCAACACAACAGAAGCTTTCTATGTCTCACTGATTTGTCTGTGAGTGCCGAAAACGCACTGCAGGAAAGCCAACTTACACAATAGAACTATCTGCACACACAATAGAACTATCTGCACACACAATAGAACTATCTGCACACACAATAGAACAATCTGCACACATAATCGTAAATCACTACAGTGTACATTTACAGTTATACCGATAAGAAAAATGGGAACTGTAATGCCGCGCTACCTAGACGAACGGTGTATATCTGCATTGCATTACGTGCGTCGCGCAATGCATTCTCGGCCGTCACCATGGGTAGGCCATGGGTGCAGCGCATGGCAGTAGAGGCTGCCATACGCGAACGTAAGCATGAGCGCGATCATGCCCGTAAGGCCGATCCTGTGTATCGACAACGGCATGCAGTTCGTGAAAGTGTGAGTGTGCTTGTAATCAATGGCTACATGATCTAAAATAAAGTCAGCATTTCTTGGGTTCGTTGCATGGTTGTTGACTTTGGATTTTGACTTTTATTGAGTTTGCATGGGTGAAAGCTTCACGTTCAACCATCTTTCTTTAAGAAAGGGGCTTTGATTTTTTTTTTCGAGGTACTAGTTTCAACTTTGTTTCTCAGTAATTTTATGTGTCAGGATGCAGAAGGCAGTCATATGGGAGCAGAACGTTGTGACATTAGAGTGTGTTGGCTGTATAGTGAATTACATGTGTCAGGCAATCTGCAGAATTGTTTTAGGGCATTCTAATGTGCAATTGTATATAGCCACTGAAATGCAGTAGCAAATCCTTGCTTTTGCAGACGAACAGATTTTTATTCACTACTTGCTATGATCATATGATCAACAATGCTTGAGTCCGTTTAGAGCGATGGAGACAGCTGCACACTCAGTCATGATAAAGTATGCTGTCTGCCTAGAATGTACATGCAGTTTGTTTGTGGATACTGGTTGTAAGTCGCATTCTGTGGTGTGGTGGCCCAGTGTTGCAACACTGCTTGTGAGGCATGGCCTACTGTGTGTTGTATAGGGCTGAACAACTCTTGCACTGTGAGCCTTTACACCCTTCTGTTATTTTTGCCTTTCACTTTATCAGCTTTCTCAGTCATGGTCTGACTGAAGCTTGAGCAGGTCAAGGCAAATCATGAACATTTTATTGAAGCTGTTCGTGCAAAGTTTGCTGTTTGAAGACTGTGTCTAAGAGGGCTGTTTTCTCGTGAGATTGATTCGTTATACATCAGCTGCATGCCACACTGCACGGAAAGAGAGTAAACTTTTCTGTTCATAAATCTTTGCCGGGGTTCTAGCATATACATAATTGCAAGTTTACCCATGCACACACATTTGACCAGCTGCATACCAACAAAGAACCTACGAGCCATTCTCATTGTAAGGCTGTTTTAGGTCCAGGGCAGGCCTACAGAAGCCCTTTCCCAGCGATCTCCAGTTACCCCTGTTTTGTGCCAGCTGGCTCCATCCTATTCCTCTGAATTTCCTGACGGCATCGCACTACCTTATTAATCCTTGGCTGCTCTCAGCTATGTTTCCTTTCTCTTTGCACATATTCTGTTTCCCTAACAGGTCACCGGTCATCGGTTTTATGCATTACGTTAACTGTCCAACTCTTCTTCATCTCAAACAGCATCAGCTGCTTGTGTTTATTCTTTCTAATCAATGCTGCGACATTCCTGTCTCTTAAATGATACCTGTAATTTCCTTTTTCATCATTCGTGCGATCCTTGCAACATGTGCAAGCTTACTTAAGGTCCTGCAGTCAAACGTTATGGTAGTGCTGCAGCTTCAGATTTTTCAACATTTTAACAGGTTAAAAAAAAGTGAAAGCAGCAGCAGCCTTTCTCTTTTCAGTATGGCAATTTAACCTTACACTTGAATGTTTCTCTTCTGATCAAGTAATTTGCTTAAAATGAAGACAGATTTAAAGTGATCAACAAGGAGTGATGAAGAAAGGCTGCAGCCAATGCATACCTGCCAAGTCTCCCGGATTACCCGGGAGGCTCCCGGATTTGGATCATTTCTTCCGGTTGTACGGTTGACAGAAAAATCTCCCGGAAATTGCAGTTGTGTCCCGTTTCTATCCGCGTCCAGCGCTTTGTCAGGCTACATTAGCAAAAACAACCGAATTCAATCCAGTTGGAAGTTCATCGCACTAAAGAGTGTTAAGGAAGTAGTACTGAAATCCTATACATGCGCTATTTCATTAACCACAGAGCCGCTCCTTACACTGACGGGGTTGTTGGGTGCCCTAGTGCCCTAGCAAAAATTCTAATACAAAAACTAATAGCCTATTAGGTTATTGACACTAATACAGTCTATTAGGTCTATTAGTGTATTATAATAGTCTAATAGATATTGGTGTATTAGTCTAATAGGCCTATTAGTCTAGTAGGTCTATTAGTGTATTAGTCTAGTAGGTCTATTAGTGTATTAGTCTAATAGGCCTATTAGTGTTAGTCTAATAAGTCTAATAAGCTGTGAAAGAAAATGTTGCAATGCACCAGATAACGAAAAACAGGTAAAATTTCTAGAAGCATTTATTAGCACAGCATATCTTTTTACAGATTCCTCTTTCGAGATCTTCGTCAGGTCAGCAATCTTGAGTGAGAGAGCTTTTCGTTGACTTCGACCAGAGGACGTCCTTTTGATGAAGTGGTTAAAAAAACCTGGGTACAAAAATACACACATATAGAAACAGTTGAAAGCAGGGGTGCTAGTTCTACCACGAAACGTTTAAGCTGGCAATATTTGCTTCCAAATTAGAATAAATGCGGCTCGGCAATATTTTAGGACAGTTGATGTATGCTAGCTCAAAATATTTATAACAAACAATGACCTTACCTGACGTGACAGGACAATTACAAAGCACACAAAATCAACATAAGATGTGTGTTCCATCGAAACTGCAGTTAATAAGGAACTCTAGACAGAAATCTTGCACAGCGTTGTCAGAAACAGGCATGTTATTGCTGCAACGCAAACAGCTATCGGCCCAACAGCACAGTACTTATGTCCACCGTCAGGATTTAAAAAAAAAGAAGAAAACACTTCATACTGTACTACAGAGGCATAAATAAGAAGTATAATTACCTCGAAATGGCAAATCGGCGCCAGGGAAAACGCTGCACATCGATGCACGCTGATAGATCCACAAAGCCGCGAAGGACAGGGGTAAAACAGTTGCCTTGCGTTGTTTTGAAGTATTAACAGCATCCATAGATAAAACTATCCAAATATATTACTGCACGAATGAGATTGTGCAGGCGCTAACACCACGGGTTCCTTAAAAACACATCGTTCATTCACTAACACGAACGCCTCGCGTGACGCCTCGCCTTGACATGGCGGCCGCCATTGCACACGTGCTGTGCGCAACTATGGCTGACTACGGTTGCAGTTTTATATCCTTCCCAACCGCCGTGTTCCCTTCTCTGCGATACTGCTCTTTGATGTCAATAAATATTACGGCCTTTTATATGCGGTATCAAGTCAGTAATTTAGGTTAAAAGTTTCTACATTTACTTTTTGCGCACTTCAACAGAAAATACGACACTAACGAAACTTCAGCGCAAACAAATATGGTTGCTGCTATTGCCATGGGTGTTCTGTGCTATTGCACCGTCATTCGTAAGTTGACCGGGCAGCGCGATTCTGCCTTGCATATTACAGCTGGTAATTCGTTTTTTTTTCATGGGGAAGTATTCGCTGGGCTGTAAACACTAGCTGTTTCCTCAACGACTCATCGCGACGAGGTTCAGTGAAGCAAAATTGGCAAGACCATGTTGGCGCACGTTGCTTTTGTGTATGTTGCCGAGATGGCCAGTTTCACTAGCTTAGTGCGCTGAAACTAATGCAAACGTGCGAACGCAGTCTGCTGCACATTTGTACAGCAGGCCTGATTTTTAATTGTGCAGTGATTAAATAGAAACAGCTCTCCATGCAAGCAAGGGGTCCACTAGTCTATTTTTTTCATCAACTTTCACCAGCAAACACGAGCTGTGGAATCCAGCAATACATGTTGTATCAGACCAGCAACAATCTGCATAAGACCAATAGGACCTATTAGTCTAGCAGAGATACTAGTAGACACGCAACACTGTTTGCATAAGACTAATACAGGGCCTATTGGTCTTATAGGTAAATCAGTACGACTAATAGAAATTTCTATTGGTCTAATACAAAACTGATACAACTAATACAAAACTGTATTAGACCAATACAAACTTCTAATAAATTTCTATTAGTCTAATACAAAACTAATACAACTAATACAAAACTGTATTAGACTAATACAAACTTCTATTAGAATTTTTGCTAGGGTGGCCCTAGCCTCATTAAGCTAGCGAGCGAATG